>NC_071103.1:25722500-25937500 GCF_024256425.1 Clarias gariepinus | reverse complement strand
CATATACAGGAGGTGGTTGAGTTCATTAAGGGTCATACAGGTCTCTGGAGATGTGGAACCTTTGTGCTGATGAGCGAGGTGGGAGAGTAAAGCCAGTTTCCACTTTCAAAAATTTTTGCTATGGATTGTTACAGTTATTGCGATCACATGACACAAGACAGCTATGACTGTCTACAAGTGACTACTGAAATGACCAGAGATAGGCTAGGAAACATATGGTGATCCTACAGGCCATGAAAAGCCAGTTTTGTTGTAAACGGCAAAAAGAAGCGAATTAGTACGTCACCCTGACAACCGTCAATCTTACTGTCCAACTATCCACAGCACATCACAAATTGTGAATTCATAGCGATCCGTAGCAAAAATGCGAAAGTGGGAACTGGGATAAGAAGAAAAAGATTTCAGGGATGTGTGAATAATGACATCAACCCTGTTATTGCTCACAGCAGCTAACGACAGCTCGATTATGCTCAGCGTTACAAACCCTTACATGCCATTAATCTTGCAGATTGGAGCAAATCATTATGCACTATTAATCTCTGCTTGCTGGGTGTGACAAATTATGTGTCATTAATCCTGGAGAGCCAGGCTTGCTGCACTGGGTCTGACCTGCTGGCTTTGGACAGTTCAAAAAAACAAATCACATCTCCTGCAAACACCAAGTGCTGTTTAGTAGCGTTCTTATCTGGTGAAGATAGCAGAGAATAAATAAAACAATTGTTACTTTGCTGGCATAACCTCTCTTCCACCGTTATCAGATAAAGATATGTGGGGGAGATAGCGCTCAACAATGAGTCCACTCTCAGATATATTACTGTGCTACAGAATGAAGAGTTGGGTCACAAACCATGGTGAAAATGTAAGTAGGAATCCTAATGTGCATATGGGATCATAAAAATAGCCCCTAGGGCCTTTCACCATGTTGCATAAAGAGACTGTTGACGCAACAACTTGAGCATGAAAACATTGTGTGAAATTGTATCTTTGCCAGCTAAGCACTTCTAGCATTCATCAACAAATCCCGCAATATGCATGTGTTTTATACTTACTGTAAAAACTTTCCTATTAATTAATAACTCTAAAATGACTGTTAAATTTATTTTCCGTTCCTCTTTTTTTAATATTAGTTTTTTAACAAACGAGTCTCCCAGATATAAAAGCACCCCAGCAAGAGAGGGACAGAACACAACTGGAACCTTGCCTACTACCTAAAAAAGCGCGACCATGGGAAAATCATTTAGCTGCCGAGTATCTCAGTGAAGTGCACTACTGTCTGCTCCAGACTCTGCTCGTCCACCTCCACAGATGTTTTATTGAGGACCCAAGGAACTGCTGGATAGGTAATTTGCCTCTAAAAAAAGAAGGGAAAAAAAGAAAGTAAGGAAGAGAGAGTGAGTGGGTTGGGGGGGGGGAATCTGGTAAAGGAACCACTGTGGTAAAGATGTGAGTAAAAGAGGAGCCATGTGCATACTTTCCATAAAGTCTCTCTTCCATATCCATCTTCTCTTAGTTCTTCGCTTTTGCTTTTCCTATCTATGCTGAAGAACCAAGCGGCACAGCCCCCTCTCCCCCCCTGCCTGCCTTAACCTCTGCAGGGGATCTAGGTCAGGCTCGCTTGCTTAGGACAACTCTTTGCACAAGTTAAATTGAACACATATGCATGCACCAAATAAGAGAGCCCATTTGACCAATTCTCACTGTTAATCTTTGTGAAAAAGCACACTCTGTCACAGAAAAATCCACTCACACATATACACATATGCACAGGAGCTGTAGTGTTTGCTTATGTGTTAGGGAAAGTGTTAGTAAGTAGCAAGCTTGTGTGGAATGTCTCAAAAGGTACAGAGAGTATGATCCAGCCAGCAGCACTGAACAGTCCGAGGTAAGAGTTAAACCTTATACAGTTTTCTCTGAATGTCTTGGCTGTTCCCCCATAATGACAATACCAGATTGCTATTATCACCAGCAGTATGAATGCCCAGCATCCACCCTCCTCACTCTCATACACTTCTCCCCTAGCAGCATCCAATAGGAAGTTTCCTCACTTTCAGGGGCTGTTGGTTTTTAATTGTTATTTGCTATAATGGTGAGTTGTGTTTTTATATGTAAAGTCAAAATGTCCCACAAGGATCCTAAATGTTTCCCAGTCCTGTTCAAGTGGTCACTGCTGCCTGCATGTCTTGCACTTTTTTTTGTTGTTGCATTTTCTCTTTACAGCACAGAGATCGAGATGCCTCGTTTCTACACAGGCATCTCTACAGTGAAAGGTTACATTAGCAGGAATAAGTTTACCCCCAAAAGTACGTTAATAGAGTTTGACACTTCATTTGTGTGTGTGTGTGTGTGTGTGTGTGTGTGTGTGTGTGTGTGTGTGTGTGTGTGTGTGTGTGTGTGTGTGTGTGTGCAGTCAGAAAGGTCCCCTGCAGAGCAATCCGCACTATGTACAGTTATTGAGAAATCACTGTCAGGTTTGTGAAATAGAAACCCTGCTGCGAAGGAACAGCCTTCAGAGTTTCATGACTACTTCAAATCTCCTTTCATATTCCTTATTACTGTGTGCAGTGTATATGTAATGGGTTCATGTGGGTTTGTGTGCGTTTGTCATTGACCATGCATGTAATGGTGATATATGGCTCAAGTGGAAGTTAAGTATAAGAATAGCTTCTGCAAGCTATTTGCAGAACAACATTTTGTAGTGTGTGCGTTAATCGTGCAGCTGCAAGTGCCAAGTAATACACATTAAATGAGAATTCAAGGTTGTGTTCCAAACAGCATAGTGCCTGTTAATTAATACATCGAAATAGTAAGGACACCAACAGTGTACTGACACACTATTTACTATGGTAGTATGAGGTTTGGGATGTTGCCCATGTCTTCACAACTTTGATGATATAAATAAACCGTTGCCCTTTTGGTAATACTGAAGTGTTATTAGAATAGAATCTTTACCGTGCACATCAGCACATTTACTATATGTAATGTAAAAGAGCTTTTATTTATAAATAAATCTATTAAAAATGTTTAGAACAGTCATCTAGATAGCTCACAGTGTATATGTCCAGTAGCATTGCTAGAGGAATACTGATGCCATGGTGTGTTATCATCTTTATGTACTATAGAAAAAAATAGGATTGGACTTTTAAAAAGTCATGGAGAGGGGGTCTAAGCAGCAGCACCGTCAGCTTCGTTTTGGATACCACTGCCACTACCACTGCCTCTACCAGGTCACGATAGCTACACTGGCCTTGGTACTTTTAACTCCTGACTTCCACCAACGCTATCAAAGGCCTGTGAGTGCCATTCTGGCCTTTACTGTGAAAATGCTGCCGAGAAGCCTGTAAAAGCCACCTATATTTTATGCCCATGTCTTCTATCTGCCACTGCCATCGTTCACAAGCTTTATGTCATCATGCCTGCTGGTCACTGCTTCCGACACACACTGGGTCATGAAACTCTTATCTTTTCATTTTTCCTACCCCAATTCCCTGTCTTTCCTCAAAACCATCCCATTAATTATAAATAATAATAAAAATAAAATGATAATTTAAAAATAATAATACTTTTTTTTTTTTTACGTGAAACCTCACCTCATGTCTGTATGTCTGTGGAGCTCACAGTCAAGATCTTACATTGGTGGAGGATGCGGGCACTTAGCACAGAGTTTGGTTGAGTCCCTCACGAGGTCAAGGTCTTGTTTTTCGGACGGGCAGTGAACGGCGACAACCGTGAGCTTGGAGGTGAGGGAGGGATAATGTCACAAATCCTTCAATTAAGGGTTTGCGCTTAAAAGAATTTTTCCGCTCCTCACTCACTACAACCTTGAACTTCCAGCCCCAGGAATGTAAGGGGGCAGGGCTGCTAAAAGTGACACGAATGGACTTTCTCACCTCTTTAATAAATGTGCAGTAAGGAGCAAAGGGAGGATAGTCAGAAGGTGGTGTGGTGCTTCCGAAGTCAAGATCGTACAAGGAGATACGTTTATAAATATACAATTTATATACTGAGTTTAAAGAATACTGTTAAAACTGAAGAAGATTTTCTATTTCTCAAAAGTGGATCAGTTATCATTGATTACCATTTTAAAATGTTTATAACAGAAATAAACCCTTTGCAGCCTGGTACAACAAAAACTGTTTTGGTCTTCATAAAACTGTACGGGGAGTTACCAAGTGACTAAGAATTCTGTGCTTCAGGGTTATTTTTTTTTATTTTGAGTGAAATTTTTAATTTTAAGTTAATATTTTAGTTCCATCTTCTTTTTATTTTGTGACGCTGCTTTGAGACAATGACCATTGTTAAAGTCATTATATATATCAAATTTAATGGAATTGAATTGAATTAGTTTTATTCCTTTTTTTTTAAGTTAAAAAGATATTAGTTTAAAAAGGTTTAGGTTAACTGACCACAAGAAGTGGAGGATTTATCCTGGGACAATGTGAAGGACTCTAATGGAGTTTGATCTAAGGAAAAGTAATATTAGCAAATAAATTAATATTAGCATGTTAGCTAAGCTAGTAAGTATGTAAGTAAATTTCTTTTCAGAAAATATATGTGTTAAAAGTAGTTTTTATCCATTAAATTTTATTCAAAGCAAATCAAATTGTATTTATTCATTTACAATATATATTATTGCACTAATTAAAAATTGCCTTTGTTAAAATAGATAAAGTTTCTGTAACGCTGCCATTGGCTTACAAAATATTGTGCAAATTTAGTCACAGAATGAATTTTCTAAAATCTGGTTAATAATTAAATATACTGTAGTAAGTAAGTATTTTCAAAGGATAATTCAAAATGCATTGTGCCTATAAATACATAGGAAGTAAGTGTATGTATGATTTTTTTTTCTCAAATGTTTTTTGTACAATCGTTATGCAGAGGTATTAAAGTACATAGATATTGGAGATATTTGGACTGATTACATTTTTCTGTGATAAAAATGTTTGCCTTTAAAGTACTTAATTATCTCCATCAAGATCATGTAGAAGTTCCTGATATGGAGTTGTATATGCCCATGGCTGAATAACATGACCATAGGCCCTGGGCCTGTGGGTGGTCATTAAAAATATGAGTCTATTGGAAAGCCTTAAAATCAGAATGACATAATACAAACACCTAAGCTTCTTGTCTAATATGACCATATAAACAAGCTCTAATAAGCATATAAAATAAAGGGGTAAGCCCGAGGCTAAAGGATCAGTGAAACAAATGGCTAAATTCTGCAATGATGTTAAGTAAAACCATGACCTTAACCAAAATAATATGTCTATGACTAAAGCAAGTGATAGCTTATCCGCAAATCATTTCATAACACATGGCTAAAAGATCACGTTTCTGTTTAAAACACTGCAGCATTAAAATAATCAGCAATGACCTAGCTGTGCATGTTAATCATTAGAAGCTCTTGTTTGAACTTGTATGATGTCAAACCAGACTGACATTTGAAGAAACATTTATCATACGATGGCTTTATGATTAATCTGAGTAGGAAAAAAGAACTACTATATACCTCACCCTACTCTCGATCCCTTCAGTTCATACTGAATATGCACGTTATCTGTGAAGCAAACTTTTAAGTAAAAGAACCATCAGACATGGTGGCCAAACATGAGGGCAGAGATTCAGATACATACAGCAGCCCCGGATATGCTTGTGACTTATGTGATATAAATGCTAAAAACTATCATTGGATTCTTTTTGGAGAAGAATAAGCATGTAAACCAATTATACAGTACTTATCTTACCCATGAGGGGTATTCAGGGCTGCTGAGCTTCATGACAGGTAAACACAAACATTAAGAGTGTGTGTATATTCAGGGAGGAATATGTCCATATGTTTCTATATGTACTGTAAGCATGTATACATTTCTGACATCAGTTGGAGAATGAAAACAGTCTCAGCTATTGTCCAAAAGCTGTCAATACAGCATGTATGTTGGAAAACATCTTTTTATAACTTGGTGGGGAGCAACTGTCTCCAAAAAAATGGAATTGGAATATCTGACAGTTTTGTCCTTGTTTGGACATTTGGCTGTTCCTTAAAATGAAAACATGAAAACCTTTGTTTATTCATTGCATTAAATAGCAGCGATAATAATTATTCCAACTGCATGGACAATAAGATTCCTGTGTGTGTGTGTGTGTGTGTGTGTGTGTGACCCAAGTAGGGCAGGCACACAGTGTGGGTATGTGTGGCAGAGTGCTTGGCGCATTTTGCCCAATCTACAGGCACGCAACTGAGCGCCAGAAGGATTGAATGCCTGAGGCCCTGCATTTTTCTTCCAACCTTTCTCCATCATGACATCTCCAAAAATGCCTGTCAAGAGTAACTGAAGAGGAAGGTGGAGGGGATGGAGGGAATCACTTTGTACTTGGATGCACTGATACTTCAGGCTGCCAGTTTAGGTGGATTTTTTTTGGTCTCTTCAGCGCCCTCACAAAGAGTTACTAATCCTTAGTTCAATAGAACAGGCTTTCCTGTGTAATTACAGACACAATACAAGACTCTGGTTACATGCCATTTACCGCTGAGACATGAGAGAGAGAGAGATGCCAAAATGATGCCAAGTAGCATCAAGAATTCAAAGTAATTTGTACACTATGCTCTCTCTCTCTCTCTCTCTCTCTCTTCCACCCATACCCCACCCCACCCCACCCCACCACCAGCACCACCACCACCACACACAGTCTGATATTAATATCTTTTTTGGAATATTTCCATTAATGTTTGCGCGAAACTAAAATAATAATACTAAACTCTAATCTTAAGGTCCTTTCAACACTTTAACTTTCATTGTCTATATTTAATATTTTAGATCTCTTTTTGTTTATTCTTTAAAAAAAAAAACATCCCATGGAAATAAGCCAGATGTTCATACAAAGTTGAAACTGACATTCGTATTATAATGGGATACAAGTATTTGATCCTTGAATGAAGTAAAGTATATGAGCACACATTTATACACAATATTTTTGCCATCTTTGATTCATCTCTAAATTGTTGTCTGCGCTAATGGGCTCCCTGCATTCTTGCAAAGTGACATCACCTTTGAGAGAATGTCTTTTTCTGATTTCATATTGTTGTGTTCAGGCAGCTGCAGCTGAATTACTAAATCCCTCAAATGGCTGTGATCATGCAGTACTGCCAACCCTTTCACCTCAAGCCTCCCTCTTTTGCACAGGCCTTTGGAGTGTGTCTCTGTGTGTGAGAAACAGAACACCCATTGCAACTGAAATGCCTCAAACACACTAGCGGAAAGTGAAGTCTGGCGAAAAATGGCAACAATATACATAAACAATATACTATTGTCAAAGGCAGACATTCTAATTCCATTATCTTTTATCCATGAACAGTTGGTATTGAGATGTGTCTGCTACTTGTGTCTTCTGAACAGCTTTAATCTGAGGTGCTGTACTGTAAAATATAACTGTAAATTGGTGATTTTTGAGGCTGGCCACTAACTTCTCCTCTGCAGCAGAAGTAAGTTTTGGTCTTGCTTTTCTCGACTGGTCTTCATGAGAGTCAGTTTCATCGTGGTGCTTGATGGGTTTTGGAAATGCACTTAACAATACTGTTCTTGCAAGAACAGCTGAGCAACTGGTCTTACAGTAACAACTGACATTTGTTGGTGTTACTCAATTACCTATAATGCTATATAGGTAATTTCATAGTTTTGATAGTTTTGACTGGTGCTGTATACATGCATCTATCCATACATACATAGTGTACATACATACATACCCTAAACCTCCAGGGTCAAGAGGTTGAGTCCCGGCTACTCCGGAGTCTACAGTTGAGATACAGGCGAAACAGGCTAATTGCCATTTCCAAATTGCCCATAGTGTGTGAGTCTTCCTAGTTCCATTAGTCTTCTGGGGTAGGCTCCAGGCCTTCTGCATCCATGTATAATAGCAAGTCTTTGCTGAAAATGACCAGGGCTTCCAGGAATTTTTATAAAAACTGAGTCTCACACAGCCTATATGTGTGACATCATCTGCTTGTGGTGCATTTATCTCTAGAATGTGAAGTTCAGAGTTAATCAAAGTGCATGCTCTTAGAAAGTGACAGTCTCCAGAGCATAGCCCAATCCTCCGCTTAGCTCCTAAATAAAGAACCACAAACTTACAGCTAATGAGGCTGGCACCATTCCAGGACTGAGAGGCCACTGGAGGATATACAGTATCAAAGGATCCTCAAAATAAGCCAAAGGGCATATAAGGCAGCCTTGTATGTGTGTAAGGACTTGTTTGTGTATGTGAAAGAGAAGAAGAAAAAGTAAATGGAAATGAATTTTTGGGTGCACCATTCAGTGACCTTTCCCAGTTCGCTTTGAGATTTCATAACTCTGCCTTTATGTATTAGTAGAGTCACCGCCTTGCTAGAGTGTAAATGATGAATCAATTTGCAAGGTGTAGGATTTGTTTTGGCAGCACTGTTTGTCTGTTGCAGAGCCAGAGTCTATATTAGGTTCTGCAGTTCCCTTGGCCTGCACACAGAGCACAGACCACACCATCTTTATTTATGCAAACGATTGCCCAGAAACACGCCACATAATACTTTCACAGGATGCTTTCTGTCTTTCTGAGCAACATTCTGCATCATTGCAAGATTCCGTATACAGTATGTATATGTAGTGGGATATACAGTGGGATAAATACGCATATGATCAGCAATACAGCATACTTGCAGAGTCATTGTTCATTAAATAGCAGTTTCACAGAAATCTGTACATAGACTTAGATCTCTAATAAACAAGCCAGAAGCAGCACAGGAAGGACTATATATAAATTGACTTAGGGAAAAAAACATTCAAAAGCACTGGACTTATTTTAAGTAAATCATCTTCTTCTAGGTGATACAGCACATTCATTACATTACACATTAAGTGTTGGGGCTTCAGTATATTGAGTGGTTGTTCATTATGCACATGTTGTCTATAAGAGCCCTGGGATTCAAACAGGATAGTTTTTATGATTACAGGAATAGGTCTTGTCACAAATTTAATGTGAATATTAAATGGGATAAACAGATGGTACATGATGTGCAGGGCTTCCAGATATTCTGTGTCTGATTTATAAAACCAGGAAAAAGAAAAAATGTAATAAATAAATACAGTTAGGCAAAATGCTGCTTAAAGTCAAACTGACATCAAAGTAAAATAACATTATTTTGTATCGCTTTATATCATTGTATATACAGATCATGTGGATAATTTACCTAGGAATAAAAGCTGTAAAAAGGATAAATGCTAACCCTCTGGATCACATTTGAAATCTTTCGTTTATTCGGATCACAAAAAAAGACATGTGGAGACATTTATTTTCCCTTCTTAATTAAATAATTTATTTACCAATAGAGCACCACAACAATGTGTTACAATACATCATAGTGGGTCAACAGCATCAACATCATCATAAACAACAATAACAATATACAGCTCTAACACAGAGGTCACTGATATGGTCCTCGAGGACCCTCGGCCAGTCCACACTTTAGTCCAGATCCTATCAGAGCCAGGTAGTTCGAGTTGCACAGTTCTCTCTTACATGGCTTAATATGATCGGAAATGGGGAAAGAACACCAAATGTGGTTTGGCAGTGGGTGTTGGAGGACAGGATTAAGAAACCCCTGTTCTAATGTGACAATGGTTGTGCTTCCTTCTATTTCCTGTGTCTTAAAGAGGTCCACTAGCACTATGAGGGAGCTGGGGTAGAGTATGGTATACCGTCCCTTACATATCATATAATGGTGGAAGAGATCATTCTACACTGATCTGAGCAGTTTTCTTTTTGCCTGGCCGAATTTCCTTCCTGAAGTCATGTCATCAACACTTGCCTTACTGCATGTTGAGAATGAGGGAGCATGAACTGCATGTTAAAATTCAACAAACAGGAAAAAGTTACAAATAAAAAAAAGGTAATAATAAAATACAGTCAGTGCAATTCTTCGTATCAAAGGATCTCGGTTCCTTGGAACGGGAAAATAAACAAAGTAGGGGCTTTGCTCTCAGATTTGAATGCAATTCAAAGTTTCTCAATGGCACATATCCATCCATGGCTACTTGACTACACTTGTATGGCTGGCCTGGCCCCATTCATGCCACATGTTGAAACTCGATAGGCTGGAAGTGCAAAGGCTTTTACTGACTCTCATTACCATAGCCAGCCACAGAGACATTGTCAGACATCTGTTCTACATGCCTCTAATCACTTGGCAAAAATCCCTCCGCTGTTGTCCTGTCCTTCCTCTGACTTTCCTGACACAATCTCCTTCCCAAGCCTTCCACAATACATTGTCACCTGCCATAACCCTGCTCTCTGTCCCACTCTAATTACATCTCATCACATTACTTCATAAAATGTTGACATGACTGTACCTAATCAGCAGAATTGGCTATATAGGAGCTCTTAACGTTCTTCTTAAAGTCTCTAAGGAGAACAGATTTCTATTCTGTTTGTGCCTTATAAAATAACCCCAATTTTTTTGAGTGAATGTGTGGAGCTGCAAAAGTTTTTGCACTGCAGTATATATATAATATTATGTTATGTAGTGTGTGTGCTCATGATCACTGGGCGTTGCAGATGATAAACATAGATCCAGAGAACATTTCGGTTTAACAGACTGATTCACAGAAACTCTAACATTATGCTTTGCACATCTTCCAAACTGAAAAAGCATAATGATACAGCATATTCCTAAACCCTGGGCGGATCATGAGGCAGACTTCACACCTGCTGCTTTCATAGTCATTTTGCTTGCTTTTTTGGAAGTTCAACTCTTGTTTAGCTACAATGGAATTTAGCTAAACTATTTTCAGTCCCTTTGTGTCTCTCTGTATCACACAAATCTTTTCACCTTTCCCTTCGCCGTTCCTCTTCCCGTGTCTTAGCCAGGAAAGTCACTAACAGGCCCCGTTGACATTAAATAAGTGAGGTCTTCAACAATTTCCAAGAATCAAAACCAGCTTTAAAAATAACAAAAAACAAATGTTTCTACAGATTCAAGGGACGCATAGGTAGAGAAAGAAAAGAAAGAGACAGAGTTTGCTGTAACTGCTTGCTGAAATGAGGGATTCTCTTTTCTACTACATCACATGTAGACACTTAATCTTGTACTTCCAGTGTTTGCCATACTCCCGTCCTGGTGTGATGAGTGTGTGAGATGAGATGTACTAAAAGGGCTATTTTGTCCCAGCACACATACACACACAAACACATATGCGGACACTTAGGTGCAAACTCTGTGTGCGCCTTTGTGTGCTCACTTTAAACAAATACATACTGTTGAAGGAAATGTACATTTCTGTTCCCGGCCTGCACAACAATTTCTCTACCTGTGTGAATGAGACAGTTTGTGACTGTATTCAAATTTATAGTGTATGTGTTTCATGACTGTGTGTGTGTGTATCTGTGTATGTGTGTGTGTGTGGGTATGTGCAGCGTTAGCCAGTTCCTAGCTGCACTTGCAGGACTTTACAATCATATTGGAAAGCTGCTCGATTTTGGGGGTCTTGCCAATGAAGTAAAGGATGGTAAGAGGTTCCAGGTCTTGAGAAACGCAGCACGGAGAGGCTGATGCTTCTGGATTAATTGTGTTATATAGACCAAGGACCTGAGAGAGAACACAATAAACACCATTTTCAATCCATCTTGCACACTCCAGTGTTGTGGCATGCACAAGTAACACCAAAGATGCATATTGTTTTTTCATGCATTTTTTTTTTTATTCTGTAAACAAAATGAAATGTCAAAGTATTACACATGAGGTCACATACCCACAAGTAAATCTTTATTTGACTAAAGGCGGTAATTCATAATATTTGACCTCTGACCAGGAATAAACTAAGAAAATGGGAGCTTTAAGCAATGATGTTTCTTAGATTAATCAACACACAGATTAGCCTGTTTAATCTCTAGCACTGACTATGCGTTTCTCTGTTCTGAGAGAACTTGTTGCTTCAAAAAACAAAGATGGGTTTTTTCTCCTTACTTTAAAGCGTAAAACACTAAAAGATGACGTCCCACTTGTGAGGTAAGGTGAATAGAGCATTATGAAGAGAATTGAACTGCTTTTGGCCAAACTTAGCCATACATGATAATAACACATTTTTGTTAGACTGACAGAGAAACAGACAAACGAAAGAAACCTTTTGAAAGCAAGGAAATGTTAATTCCCAAGGTAAAGCATGACTATCCTGTACTGCTTAGTATTTCTGCCTGTTTGTATTACAATTTTTAATGTAATCTGTTAATTGTGTTACATTAACATATGATGCCGATCTGCAGGAACAGGAAAACCTTAAAATAAAATAAAAAAGTACTTTGTTTCTGATTACACTTTCTTTTCCAAATTAGTGCAACCAATAGTTCCAGTGACTGATGTGGACATTGTGTAAATACATGTACGAGAGGCATTCAAGTCAAACCAAATGAAATTATGTTTTTTTATAAGAAGAAGGCATAAAACTGATTTGAAGAATTCAAGCACAATACAGTGATGAGACTCTTAGTTGCAATAAAACATTCATGCACACCAGTTGCACAGTACAGGAACTAGGCTGGGCGTTATCGCCACATCCCTTGTACATGTACATCACCATTCTACATGTTTGGCCTGTTAAAGGAGTTCCTGAGAGGTCAGCGTTTCAGACGTGAAGCAGTCAGTCTGGTAATGGCTCCAGTGTACTGGAAAAACTTTCTACCTTGATGGTATGTAAGTACTAGTGAAATGCTAATAAGGGCCTTCATATGGCAGGGAATAATGGTAGTATTCTCATAATTGTGTTCTGTTATTCTGCACAATCAAAAATCCCAATTTGACTTGAACGCCCTTATACATTGGGTTGGCAAACTGTACAATATATTGCATTTAACAGTACATTTACATTTTAATCAAAAGCAGTGAAGGCTTTTATAGTTTAATAGCAGTCCAGACCAATAATTAAATAAATCCCTAAGTAACACACTTCTTAGCTAACACATTCCACTTATAAAACTGCAAATGTACAGTAAACAAGCATATCTTTTGATCAATTGAGCAATGGAAAACTCCACAATTTATGGAAATAATTGTGCATACGGACCATTAATAATTGATGGCCAAGGTTCTAAGTTATGGAGTAGCAAGCAGGATTATCAGAATATCTGATCTGTTCCTGATTTGTGATTGGCCACATAATGACATTATTATTATAATGGCATCGGTCACTCAATCATTTCTAATACTTTTAAGATACTATTAAGATATCTACAATGAGTTGATTAGGATTTAAATCAACTTGAGCCAGATATGGCTTATTAAGCCTGCATAATATTAACAGACCTCACTAATACAATCCAGGGTGACCGCTGAGACAGCAGAGCAAAAATTTGGAGGCAATTTAAAAACATGTAAAGGTAAAAATAAACATATGTTTCTAGGATATAACTGTTAAAATAATATTTGTTTTTGCTCGAAATTTGCCTTTTTGTTTGCACATATGCTCTGGTGTGGTACTCTGGTGTGGAGGAATCTCATAGGCCAAGCCATATTATGTGATTGTCAGGGACAGTCTATAAAACAATACACCTTGACTAGAAAACCTTGTGTTGTGGTTCTGAATCGCAAAATAAATTAACCAGAAAAATATTCTTTAAAGATTTTAGCACCTAAGCTCTCGTCCTATATTGAGTATAGTTTATGTTAGATATTTTACCTTAGTGTGTTGGGTGTCTGCACTCCAGAGATAGGGACATGCTCCAGCACAGAAGTTGGCATTGTACCCTTTTGGCTCATGGATCCACCTCCATCCCAGATCCTTCTTGAAGTCAATGTACAGTGAGCGCAGACAGCAGTTGTCCTGAACATTCCTGTGAAATCCAAGAGCAGATCCTTTTTTTTAATTTACAGTCTGGATGCATGATGGGAAATGGTAAAACCCTGGTGTTTTCCAAGAACTCTTTCCTAGCTTAAAATGGATTCTTTAGGAATTCTGACCTGGAGCAGAAAGCGGCATCCAGGGCTCGTTTCTGCCTGTGGCTCTTGTGCTGGGATTCCAGGCGGTAGGATGGGAGCAACATGAGCAGCAAGTGTGGAGACCTGCCACTGTGACGGCCAGTGATGCTATCAATCCCTGTCAAGCAGCATCCCCAAAACTGATTAGCAAAGCCAGGAAGTGAGAACATTTTTTAATTCAGTAATCATGGAATTTATTGCAAGCATTTAATCAGCTAGGTGGATTTAGAAGATTAGGTGTCCTGCCATGAGACAGAATCAAAGAGCATCTGTCAGATATATTATTTCAGAGTTGGAGAACTCTTGTCTGACTGATTAAAAGGAAAACATAAAAAAAAAACCTTGTTGAACCTCAGAAAGACATGACACACTTTCTCAATTTCCTCTCCTCTCACACATGCATGCATTCCAACACTGCGACCCACCTGCAAAGCGTGCCTCCAGCTCCTCACTCTTGTTTGGGATGATGTAATTATTTATTGGCACAAACGTGCAGCAGGGACAGTGCAGGCTGATCTTAAATCCATTGTTTCTGTCTGGAGAGAATAGGGAAGAAGTCAGGCCGGCTAACCTACTAGAGATAGATAAGCTCACCCTAGAGCTGGCACAGGATTTAGATGACTAAGTTATCTCACTTCCACTCGCTACCATGTGGGGGTCCAGTACCAGTCCTTCAATCTACACTGAGCCAAGTCATGCATTTATCACAGCCCTGCCAACACTGCTGACTAACATTTAGTGCTCTTTGATATTTTACACATGATACTGCTTGAGACTTGAGAACAGATGTCTGTGGTGGGGTGGATGTGGTGGTGTTTTTTCTTTAGTTGTGCACAATGTTTGGGGAATGGATGAACAAAAAATACTTTAACACCGCTTAAATAACAAATAAATTATTGCATAATGCATCATTTTGTAAATATTTACCAATGTATACATTTTTTAGTCTCATAATGCATATGCTTTTTGTTTCGCTTCAGTTGGCACAAAGTTCCAGTTTTGCTTTAAATGTTTTTAATGCCATTTAAAATGTCCTTGTAAATGCTGTTTATCGTTTTTACATGCAAATAAGTATGATAATTTCCGTCAAAATATGCACATTCATATGCAGTTCATAAAATTCATAAAATGTTCTATTTTTCTGTCATCGATGTCTCATTTATGTTCTTTCACAGCTTTCCGACACAACCAGAATTGATTAAATGGGATTATTAAATTGTAAGAAATAGTTTAGAACCATAAATTGTCATATTTAGTTTTGTGTAAAGGATGTGTAAAAACACACACATACACACAAACTATTGCTCACTTTTTCCCTTTACCTCTGTGCAGTAGCCATTCGCTGACTGCTTCGGTTACATCAAAGGACAGCCACTCGCCCTCTGTCCTTGTGCGCACCACTTTGCTGTCGATGTAGCGTTGTGTTACCGATGCGACATCCTTATTTCCAAGGACCTACAAAGAGAAACAGCAAAAAGTTCAGCACTCTCAACTAATACTTCTCAAAAACTTTGCAAATCTTTCCTTCCTTTCTCATTCCTCCAGCATACCAGTGAGTGCAAAATAAAGATTGGCCATCTGCCTGCTGGTTAAAGCCAAAGCTATAAACAGTTCAGCTGCAAAGGTCTGGAGAAGGCCCCGTGCCCCATCTACATCCCACCACCTACTCCACCTACTCCTTCTTTACTCCACCCCTTCCCGTTGGAGGCTCCCTGATCGATTAGCCAGGTCTGGGAAAAAAAGCTCGGAGGAGCTGTGCTGGCGGAAACAGATGCTGGCCGGACCACGCTGTTATTGCTCTGTCCTTCATGGCTGTGTGTTTACATTGGACCATGCACTCCTTAATGTGTAAAACACTGCTTGGTCTGCAACGCTGAGAAACTCGGCCTGCCTCGCCTCCGTGGCAAATGTTAGACACGAGGTTCATGCTGGGTCTAAGCTGTAGAGGATGTACACTAGAGACCCACCACTACACTACAGGCATCTGAAGGAGGAACTGGGGCCTTGTACTGATCAGCTCATAGAAAAGCTGTGCTTTGGGACCTGTAATTTGGTTTCACTATAGGAGAAAGCGATACAGTACAACTCATTGGCAAGATGTTATGAAAACTGTAGAACGTGAACAAGGAAGGAATAAAAAATGTCCCTGAGTCATGATGTAATGATATTTATAGACAATATGTTGAAGAACTCTTTCTTTTTTCCTTGTCCAGAGTAAGACAGGCTAAAACATGTCCTATAAAATATGTCCTATAAGTAGCATGTAGGTTACTTTGGATCATGGAGGGATTACAAGGCTGAAAATGTACTTTCCTCGTACCATGTACCACATACATCATCATAATCTTTTTGTTGGGGAGAGTGAATCCCAGCTTAGCTGGTGTTTACGGCACTTGTCATGGCTGCCTTTAGGCATAAACACCATAGTGTGGAGGGGCCAGAGAGGTGCGAGTGGGAGATTCATGCTTTCTATGTGAAGGAGCACCGTTTAGTGGATCAGTACACTTTACAGCTTCATGATGGATGAACATAGATGGATTATGCATGATGGAGGTGTTTGTATGAACGTTACATTAATTATCTATTTGTGACAGGCTACGATTCAGGTTTATAGTAGAGCAATGTTCAGATTAAAAGCCTGTTAAGAGAGCACAACTTTAGTAAAAATCTTATAACATTTCTTACAACTAGTTCATTAACTTTTATGAGTCTTATGAACTGACTTACCACTACAACTTAAGTGTTAAACATTGGCCATTGCTGGCCCAATGTTGGCTTTATAACTCTATAGAAGGCATGAAACCAAGTATGATGCAGCATGAACAGTGTTCTAAACAAATACAGACACAAATACAGACGGAACATTATTTGATTTTATAGTTTGCTCTTCTGTATAAATCTTCCAGAAAGGCAGATGTGCACCGAGACTGGAAGTCCAGAGGGTGCAACAAAAAGATGATTTTTTTATTTCTATGCATGAAAAGCAAGTGGTCAGATATGACAAAGGCCAGATAAACTAAGCCCATGTTAATTATCACTTTTATGGCCTTTTAGTCAAGTATCTTTAGTAACCAGCTGATCAGGTTTCATATTTGGGAAAATTAATCTTTGGGAAATGGAAGCAACTATATTTGTTAGAAAATGTGCGTTAACCCCTCCATTTCAGGCCCACTTTAGGTTTAAATCTGAATACAGATATAGATATGGATTAATGATGTAATAAACAGATGAACATCAAGATGTTGGCAGATGCAGATAGAAAGATTAGTCTATTTCTAATTAATTAGATTTAAGTCAACCATAGCTATTTGCAAACAAATGCCATTTTGTCAGCTTGTACTTTTACTGGATTATGCTTTAATTTCTAGACATGTATTATGTAACTGGCTCACCTGATAAAGCTCAATACGCTGTTCGGATACACTGGCCTTTGGGTTCTGCAGCCTGAAAATCCTCAGCTCTGCCTTCACCAGGTTGGACGCATTCTTCTCCATGGAGCTCACGTCAAACCTGAGCCATCTGAAGTAGGCATTGTGCAAGAACTGAGAGATCATATCTGTAAGACAAAAAGGACACACTTATAGACAGTCAAAGACAGTCAGAGCCTTGCAGGGCGTGGACCTTTAACATCATCTGCAGTGTTTTTTTGTATATTCTTGGTGGGGCTTTTTCACTAGTGATTAGAAGCTGCTGCCAAATGAATGGGCTTGATAGAGGAGCCATATGGTGGATAAAGCAGGGTTTTAGAAGACTTCTGGATTGCACCTGTAGTACACATCTCATCAGTTATTCAGCCAAGGGTTACTTGAAGGATGTTAGAATTGATGTTTAAATGTCTGACTTAAACAATGTACAGGACTTACATTTAAATTAATATCAGAAAGACATATAGGATAGAGTTTTCTCTTTTTTTTGGTACTAATAAATTTGTCAGGAACCAGGGCACCATAAGAAATGCTTAAAAATGGAGGTTGTAGTAAATAGATCAGAGACAGCTGGGGATATGGTGCCTCTATGAGCCCAGTAGTACAACAACACTTGCATAATACTCTAAACCATGTGTAACAGCTGTGTGCTCTGACCGGGTCTTGTACTCCATGTAGCAACAGCACATTGAACTGTCAAACAATGTAATATGAACATCTTTTAACAAATAGGTAAAAAAAAAAAAAGAATTGCATTTGCAAAAAATTGCAGCAGGTTTCACGGTTGCCATCTAGATACACATGAAATTTCCCACAACCACAGCCTGAAGCTTTACATACCTCTATCCCTACCACAACTGACCCCCAGTCATGTGCAAACTGTGTGCACTTAGCATGGCCAGAAAGGCAGAAATCATGTATGTCGTTTCACTGGCTGTACTAGAGCCTGCTCAGTGGTATCGGACGCAGCCCGACGCCCAAAATTGATGGCTGTTAGTGTGTGCAGAAGCCGGGGATTAAGGAACTGCGGTGCTTTGTTTAAAGAGCCTACACGAGCAGGATGTCCAACCAAAGAGTAAAAAAATGCTTAGCAGCTGCTTCTAGAGTCAGCATGACAGCAAGTTCAATCACGATTTTCAGGGAAAAACCCATTTACTAACTTCTGCTTCATGGGAATGAAGTGTGTATGTGTGTGTGTAGGGTGGGGGGGGTTGGAGCAGACTGAGGCTGCTTTGTCCATGGATTTGCGATGTCAGATGTAGTAGCTGCCTCTTTACGGTGCTGGATGGACATAGAAAAGTATGAGTTTTGGCCTATTTTGTAATAAAAGTGTGGCAGAAATATGTGTAGTGGAGACAATATAGAGCCATACAAGCAGCGTTTAAGCAAACAAAGTGTTTCCCAAAGCCAGGCTTATGAAAGCCTCTCTCTCTCTCTCTCTCTCTCTCTCGGATGATCCTCCTGACAGGCAGCCAATACTAACTTTTCACTGTATGACCAGAAAGACATATGGGCCAAGACTAGCAAAGCTCTTGCTAGCTTATTTCCCATCCATCAACAGAAAAAGAGGGGGAAAAAAATCACACTTCAAACCTCCAGTAGGCCATCTAAAAGAGCAGAGTTTATATAAACTTCTCCCAGGCATCCTGACTCTATGAATGACTCTGCTGTGTTCAGCTTTGCGCTTGAGACTTTGAGCTTACAAAATACACGCACTGCTGTGATGAACACACACTATTGTGTGTTTACACACAAATTGCATCACATGTGCTGGCATACTAAGAAATAATGAAACCTCTAATCCTAATATGCCATGTTTTTCCTGTCACACTCTGATTGGCTGGGGAATTTGGGCTGACTCAGTAAGCAAACCACCGATTTACTGAGGTCGAGAGGCAAAGAGGAGAGTAACCACGTTACCACTGATTTATATGAATGTGACATGAACGTGATCCACCACAACTGGCGCCACTGTGGTTTGAGTGCCTTGCCCCAGAAAGAGATTTTAGCTATCTTTCAGAAGCGATTACTCATCAATTAGCACTTACTTTGTTCTAGGCATTTATTCTATTTTGGCCAACTGTTTTATACACTAGGTCAGGGATCTTCGATCTTCTATCCACAAAGGCCACAGGATTGCATTCCAAACAAGCAGGACCCCTTACTTAATTAGTTTACACGGGTCTCCAGTATGGTCTCTGTATTGGTACTGGTAAACATTATAGTTGATTATAGACGACTTCTGTATTTTGCTTTCACTGGCATAGTGGGTGGTGACTATTATTAGGAGATTATGGGTAATAGATCACTAGCCTATTTACTAACAGTAAGAGTGAACCATGATTTTTAGATTGTCATATTACTCTGACATACTAATTCTAAACCATTTTAGAGCAAGAAACCAACACACCATATATGTATTATAATTAGTCCAATTTGTTGGCCTCTCCGTGTCTTTGTGGGATTTCTCCAGGTTCTCTGGTTTCTTCCCAGAAACATGCTGGTAGGCAGAAGCCGGTTAACTTGCCCATGTGTGCATGACTGTGTAAATGTGTTTGCGTGTGCATGGCACACAGCGAAGCACTGGCACCCCCTAAAGGGTTTTCTACTTTATGCCCAGTGTTCCCACCAGAGGATCCAGATCCACTGTGCTTTTGACCAGACTAAAGCAGTAACTAAAGGCAAATAAATATATCTATATATTTACATTTTATATAAAACATTTAAAACCTCAAACATTTACCATCATTCAGATTTCTTACACTTGCACAAACACTGCCCTTGCTTCATTCTCATTTTCTTCATTTCCTCATTTGCCATAAGCTTCTTCATCTCGTGCCATTACAAACATTTGGTTAATAGATCCTGAATGGCTTCCTGAGTGAGCAGTACTAGTGCTGAACAGGAGGAAACGTGAACTCTTAAAACCATCAAGCAAGAGCTTCCTTCCTGAAGGAGAATGCTCGTGCAGATGCCTTTCCCTCCTCTTCCTGCTTGGCCTGAAGGCCTATGCTGCAGCAGGAGATGATACTCGTTTGGTCTGTTGATAATTAGCCACCACTGCTCGGCCTGCACTCAATCGGCTCGAAGCCAACACATCTCCGCACCACCCAACAACCATAAGCCTCACCTCATTCACCCTCAGAGACACACACACGCAAACTGAGGACGAAATGGTTGCGTCCCTGCACATAATATGCGTACTAGAGAAGCCCTGAGATATGTTTACCCTAACCAGGATCTTCATCTTGGGGGTATTACATTAAGTAGACATTTGTTCCAGCACACTGGAGCCAAGCCTCCAGTCTGCGCCAGTGTGTCTTCTCGCTGATCAGGAGACCTGTGCCAGGAATTCGTTCCCAATGTCCTTTACTCGTTTGTTGACCCCAGATTTGTTTCCTGTGCAATGGATTCTCTCCAGTGTACAGTGTGCATATATAACCGTTGTTGCTGAGCAGACAATTAGCCTCACTTTATACAAATCACATTGGAAATGCACAGTTTTATGGTTGTTTAATCGAAGGGCGAGATAAAGTGAAAAACATACTGTATAGACCACAACTGTATGAAGTCCGATCCTAACTGTACAAACATGATCAAAATAATTGTTTGTGCTCTTTCATGGTTAAAGAGGTGCATGTTTTATTAAAAAAAAAAAAAAAATCAAAATGGAAACTTAGTTTAATTCTAATTTTATCTTATATTCATAACCGAAATAAGCTTGAGCTTTGAGTGCACTCAGATTAAAAGACATTATTTCGTTTTTTTTAACCACTTGAAATTGAAAACTGGTAAGGCAGAGCTAAAAAGTTTCAGGGCGAGTAGAGGGGAAAGAATCTGACCTACTTTTGAGCATTTCTCACTTCTATAAGATATGCTGTCAAATTTCCCCTGCTTCGTCTACAGAAGGACACACTGTTCTCTTCTTCTCACAGTTGAGGGCCAGAAAAAGACCAGATGAAAGCACTGATCACATAAAAAAAAAAAAAAACACGCAAGATGAAAGCACCGATCATAGAAAATAAATGACGGAGAGGTAGAGCAGTGCTCCGAGGTCAGACTATCCTTCCTTTTGTTACGTGGCAAGACTGCAGAGTTTAAGAACACTACTGGCTGAGTCAAGGCCTGGAGAACTGGAACAGAATCCAGTCTTTGCAAAGAGAGCAGGAAAACAGAGGAGGAGTGGGAGTGGGAGAAGAGAGATTGAGAAGCAATGGGTAGAGCGAGGAAGGAACTGAGGAAAGGTGGGGAGAGAGTGAGAGAGACAGACAGAGAGAAAGAATTTGAGACAGAAGAGTGCTCCTGCTTGTGCCATTTCATGCGGATGCCTCCGCCCAGCCACTCACCTGCCAATGGCAAATTGAAAACAACTCTGTGCATAATCCCTGGGAACTAAAAATACCCGAAGCTTTGAAGACCTGTGCACAAACTCCTGTCAGTCTGCACACGGTTCCTTCCCAGCAACAGTCCAATCAACACACACGCACACATAATCACGATGAGGAAAGGAGCTAAGAGATAGCTGATGTGGAAGGGACTGATGTCCTGCTGGCACTCTGTACAGGCTTCCCTTCAACTGTTGTATGGCAACCAGAAAACAAGCAACTGCAACTGAATGTTCCCAATGACCCTGCTAAAACCGGCCCAGATAGACAAAGCTCACTCCTTTATCAAATTTCAGCATTGCTGCGTGGTTGCCATGGTCTCATGGATCATTTGTAAAGAAACATTTCTGGAAAAACAGAGTGTGTACAGTGCTACTTCCTGTGAGCTCTACAGCAGAACTGTGAACTAACAATACAGATAAACAATAACCGGGTGACAGTTGGCAGATTCTCCTGCATACACACTCAGTGTTTGAATTAATTAATCTCCGCTATTCTCCACACGCCTTCTCAGGCCCAGTGCATCCCTCACTCCTACGGACCCGTGAGAGATAGATGGGCTCCAGATCTCTTTCCCACACTAGGATTTACTTGTGTTAGAATATCATATTACCCAGGACCTGTGCTCTTGCTGTAAACAGTATGAAAGTGTTGGAGGAAAAGTTGTTATTCTTTTGCGCTTTCTCTCCCTCCCCCCCACCTTTTCTCTTTTTCTCGTTACTCTCTCCCTAGTTACGCAATAGAGTTTGGCCGCTGGAAAAGCGGCGCTGCGTCCAGGTCTTGCGTAAGTTTACCGAGCCCCTCTTTTCACAACAACTCATCATGCAGTGTGTGCCCATGGAGTAATTTCTAACCTTTGTTGAGTAGAAGGCAGATTTCCTATTCAATTTAGAGCATGAGAAACTAGACGTTCTAAATCTAGTAATGTATCTAGTCAAAAATTATGAGTTGGGCTAAGCTGATCCTTCGGAAAATGCCCCTGACTTGGCACATTTCTTTCGAATACTGACATCACATCACCCATGCATACGCAAGTATACCCACACCCACACAATAAAAACAGCCACAGAAAAGAGGCTGAAGGATCAAATCGGAGTCATGGATTTAAGTGTGCAACATATGTCTCCCAAAAGAAGAGCAGAAGCATATGAAGCACAAAGCCACAGATTGAATGCAGTTGCTGGCTAAACATCCCCTCGATTATGCTCTCCAGGCCTGTGTTAATAAAGCGCTATCACATGCATGTTCGCTCCTTGCGGGTTGCTGTAGATCAAACTCTATTTGTTTCCAATGATATCGCACAGATGGGTTGCACGGCAGCGAAGGCTTCCCCTCACGCAGCCTTGTGCAGGGAGGTGGAGGCCTCAGCACGGCTCCGTGTGCTGGGTTGATTTTGGGAGAGCCCCTCCACACCACAGTGTTTATTTACAGTGCAGGAGGGAAGAGGGGCTCGAGTGTTCTCTTGCAGTCACTAAACATAATCTGTCATGCACACGCACCAGGCTTCTCACTAAGCTGCACAAACACTGACACACTTCAACCTCTCCATCCCTCCCTCAGCTTCTTTTAAGCTAGTGCTGTGAAGCAAGCATATATTACTAAAAAACAAAACAAATCTAAACAAGTAATGAACATTACAATGTATATTATTATTTAAAGGTTTAATGGCTCGTCTGGCTATTGATGAAGGATACAGTGAAAAAAGACTGATTGGTTAATAAACTTCACCCATTAAATACAGTTATTCACACTCTATATACTGATTTGTCAAAACTCCTATGTGTATATTGGCACATTAGGGTAAGCACTTAGGTTTTCCAACATGACTAATTCTTCCACTTAAGTGCTAAGTGCTAATTAAAGTTTAAAACCAGGAAAATTTAAACAGACAAACTTTTCTCTTATTGCTCATGGGCAGGGAGCGGTGTGTTCGAGCTGTAGCAACGCTGCTGTTAGTGCATTAACACTAACTGAGAAAGGATGAGAAAGCCCTGCGATGCCCTAATGTCTGGTTTATAGTTTTGTGTTGAAGCTGTGTTGCAATGCAGAGATGAGATTTATAGGTAAACATGACACACAAATCTATAATGACTTCTTGCCAGTGGGCACTAGTTGTAACAGAAAGGTATGTTTGATTGCATATGCAGAAAAATTATCATGGGTGTTGTGATCCTACTTCTTTAGATTGCGTTCAAAGATTTTTAAAGATATATTGCCCATATTCCCTATATGGCCAAAAGTTTATGGACACCTGGATGTCCACCCCCAGAAACCATTCCAGAATTAGGGTCCTCTTTTGTTATACTGTTCAGGGAAGGCTTTTAACTAAATCTTGGAGCCTGGTTTTGGAAATTTGTTCATTTGCCCATAAGAGCATGTGGGAGGTCAGGCACTGATGTTGTGTAATAAGGCCTGTGGCACAGTCAGCCCCAAAGTGTTCAGTTGGGTTGAAGCAAGTGTCCTGTGCAAGTTCTTTCACTTCAACTTGTCAATCGTGTCTTCATGAACACTGCTTGTGCACGGAGGCACTGTCATGCATGAATAGGATTGGACCCCAGGTATTGATGAGAAATTGAGGAAGGCCAACATGTGTACACACTGATCAGACATAACTTACCTAGGTTTTGGCTTCCCCTTGTGCCACTGGAGATGTGGCTCCATGGGACCTCTTGGGGAAATCTTTTGGGTGCTGTGGGTTGTGGGTTGGGACCTCATGGATTGGACTTTGTGGATCTGAGATCTGGGCAGTTTGGAGGCTTGGTTGGCAGCCTTGAGGTCTTTGCCTGCTAAGCCTTGTACGCATCAGGGTGTGGCTCACTGGGAGTTCTTATACCTTTCTGTTGTGGCCAGAATTTACTTTTTGGGCAGTTTGTGCAGCATTGCCATTTCTGTGGGATTAGGCTGGGTGGGCTTGCTAATTAATTTTATAAAATTTACCCAATTGTGGTGTTAATGTTATATACTTCCTATATTGCTTTACTATGTAATATGTCTACTCTTTTGTTTATCTTCTATATTCTGTGCAGATAATCCAGAACAATACTAAACAGTTCACTAAAAGGTCACCTTTAGTAGACTTGTAAAGAGACCCCCAAAAAAAGGGTGATATTAAAGGATGATGTGCTGTTTTAGGTCAGTCAAATATATTACTTATAACACCAATGAGCGTCAGAGATATGCATATGCCAGTAGGAACCAGTATGCACTGACTTCACAGTAAATCTATATGACCTTTACGACCCAGTTGTATTCATACACCTGCATTTCATTTGAACACTGAACAGACCACTGTAGCGATTTCAGTTACAATTACTTAAGGTTAGACACCCAACATAAAAGAAACACATGTTGTCATTACTTAAGTATGTTCAAAGTGTGGTTGTTTAAATAATTTATTATATTGACCTATAATATGTTCTACTGATAAGGTTGCTCACCTTGAGTAATTTATCTTTATACTTCCTAGCTGGTCATTACACACACCAAAATACTTATATAGTCTTAATGCAGAAGAGCTTTTTTTTTCTTGATATTTTTGCATTTAACATTACATGTATTTGCATGGATTTTGACGGAGCTAAAAAATATTCTGTGAGACATACCTATTGCATAAAGAATATGCATGTAAGAAAAAATAATAATGAATCAAATTTAATTACCTTATTTGGTTTCTGTTAACCTGAGCTTACAATAGGAGTTTTAAGATTACATTTATTATTCTAAAAGCTGACCTGAAACATCTATTAAAATGCTTTTAACAACCACTCAAAATTGGGTTTTGAATAATTTGAATACCACTTAGCACAACCACAAATATGTGAGTGCTTTGTGTCTATTAAGTGCTTCAAGTACAATATTTTTGTAAATATTTGACATCCCACTTAGAAGTACTCATGACAGCTCAATGCATTTAAGAGCACACTTTTGCCTCTTTTTTAAAACAAATTACTATCTCAAATGGCCACATTAATTTATTTGCACGTTCCCAGGCTAGAAGTCAACCATTTATGTGTAATCAATTTGAAATCACAACCTTTATGGCAACACCCATCAAACAACTTAACAGTTCAAACAATAGCAAACTGTGCATACTGATATGGCCAAACTTCAAATGCAACATTTGCAAACCTCTAACTCCATGCATGCACAGTGGAAGCCTTGTGTTCATCTGCACTTATCCACAAGGCAGCTCTATACTTGGTTGCAGGACATGTGCGTTTACTAACATGAAGACAGGGTACTGGTATGCTAAAGTTTATGCATGCATGGACATTTAATAGCTCAGCTTATGTGCAGAGAAAACAAAACTGACCAAGTGCATGCTACATTAGATTTAACAGATGCTCCTTTGGGACACTGCTTCTTCTATTTGGATACCTGACCTTGCCACTTTGTGTCTAAAATATGTGGCAGAATAAACCATGTATCAAAACTTGGAGCCTGTTGGAGACATCAAGTACATTTGGAACTCTTGATACAGCCGCAGTGTGCTTACTAATAAGGCAAATATTCTGAATTCTGGGAAAAGGCTGAGTGTGTCTAATAAAAAAAAAATCAGCATAAAAATAGCTGGTTTTGGAAATAATTCGTTTTAGAAATTTTTGAACACAAACTGAATAGGGTATCTATGCTAAATGTGTATGCCAGATTAGAAAGGAGGAGTATTGAGTGGAGAGAGGGAGGTGTGTGGGGCAGAAAAGCCTGAGAGAGTCTGGACAGCATATAAAGGGGGAGAGGGGTGTAGGAAAGGGAAAGCCTCTCTGGTGACTAGCACACTCCACACCCCAGCAACAACGGGTCTCCGGCTGGAATTTTCCATGGAGCATGTGGCACAGAGAAGCATATATGCATGCTACCTCTACTGCACTCCAGGAGTGTTTCATGGATTTTGAATGCTCTGTCCCTGTGCACAGTTCACCCCAAGGAAACTCTCTCTTTTTGTTTCCCTCCTGCTCCCGATCTCTGCATTTTTGTGCTGCTTCCAGTACCATTGTGCCCTGCAGTGCTGCATGTGGGGACTTCCTGGTGCCCAACCAAATTAGTCTGATAACCCTGTGCATTTAGGCAAGCTTACAGTCAACTCTTACAAATCAACAGAATCAAAAGTAAAGATCAGTAATGGATGAATTCTAAAATATTCTGCCTCTCTTCTCTGTGTGTTGACACAGTATTATTTATAACCCATAAATACCTTCCAGACTGAGGCTGGCACCAAGCCAGATTTAATCATATTAAGGGTATTTGTACAACGGATAGGGCCAAGAATAATATTTAATGCAAACTATACCTTGGGGAATATAAAATATCTCGTAACTATATTTTCTCCTCTGTGCTACGTATATGCTGGCATTTGATCTGTGAGGGGGAAAAACCATTTCGGAATGGATGGCACAATAAGTCCATTGAATGTTATTATTTCGCTTAAACAGTCATGACTTTGTAAACACCAATGTGCACAGTAGGCCTGTGTAGGTACACAGTGGCATATTATTCCAGCAGATGAAGGAGGGTCTAATGAAATTAGTAGGCCTGCTTACTGAAACATTGTTGTGGAAATGGCCTGTGCAAAAAGGGTTAGGTTATCCAGCACACAAAAGTGGCTTCATGCTGAGGATTAAAAGTAACGTCTAGGTGATAGTTGCACTGTCTGTTTCTCTTTGTAGTTTGTTTTTCAATCAATACATGGGTGCATGAGCATGTGCTGGCATTTCAGAAATGTTGTTATAGAAAGCAGAAACTGTGTGTGCTTGCCAACAATTGCAGCAGCTCAAAGAAGTGATCTAAAAAAACGTGCAGCTAAGATGTTCTCAATGCATTTATTTAAAGAATAAGAAGCTGTTTGGCAGTGACCTTTCATTCTTGCCAAAAATTACTGCATGCATTCTTTAAATCAAACCAGCCGCCAAAAAAGGCCCATGGTGTAACAGAGACAATAGGTGGTTAAAATGCTATGTGCAATGCTTATTAAAATATATATATATATATATATATATATATATATGTTATAATCACTAAAGCTATACTGTACTATAGTGTACTTATATTAATAAAACTAATGAAATGCCCATCTTCTCCTACTGGGACATAAAGTCATACAGTGGGAATCTTGGAATGAATTGTTGAATCATACAGTAGAGGACGTCTATGTTTCATATGATAAACAATGCACACATTTACACGCACCTGGCTCGTACTATGGAATATTAAGACACTTTGTAATAGCAGGTATACCACTGTGCATCACTCACTCGGGGGGTAGTTGTTGTTGTGGCTGTGCAAGTCGATTTTGTGCACCTCCTTGGCGTAGTACTCCTCCTCGCTGCGCTGGCGCTCGCAGGTGGCGGCGCGCTCGTTGGCCTTCTCCTGCAGCAGGTCGCGAGTGCTGTTATAGATGGCGATGATGTCCTGGGACACGTCTTCAGGCTCCGGGAACTCGTCCGGTGGCTTGCTGAGTTTCAGTTTACTTAGGATCTGGCCGCGGATCGCCTCGATGCGTTTCTTCATGAACTGGTCCATGTCTAAAGTGCTGCACGTGGACAAGCCGAGCGCCACTGCCACTAGATCCAGGCTCAGGAGAAGGCTCACTACGAAGAGGTTCATTTTTTTTTCGGGGGAGGATGGCTGGGTTCCTCCAGTCACCAAAAGTAAGCTAGTTTTAGAAGCTATTATTAAGGTTTGTGTTTGCTGAATTAAAGCACAAGTATGATTTTTAAAAGTAGACGATCAATGCATTTTGTAGCCCATCATAAAAACTTTAAGCTATACTAGAATCATTAGTCGTGGATCTGTTTCGTCTCTGGATATCCATTTGGCGTGACGGCACTGACAAGTCGTAATTTTGCTGTTTATATATGTATATTTAAAAAAAAATCCTGGTAGAGGAGAGCAGATCGCCTATATGATCACACAGCAGGACGGAGAGTCTCAGTCACGGCCATCTGAAGTCTAATTCTAGGAGCGAAGAGAAGCGCGTGCGGGTCAGCGCACCTCCACCGCATCCGATACCGCGCGCGCGACTCACCTCACTTCACCTCACCCCTCGCGCTGCGCTTCTTTACTGAAACTCGGCGCGGTCCGCTCGCGCGCCGTCGCGCATCTCCAGCGCCTTCCGAGTCGCGTAGTGTCCGCGCGCGCGCGCTATACGGTCGCAGAGCAAACTCTAACAGTGCAGTGCACGCGAGCAGAAAGGCGCAGAGAGACGAGAACGGAACAGACGAGAGAGGCAAAGAAGTTATTTTCCTTTCGGCGCGACGGAAAGAGCGTTAGCGCGCTTCTCCATCCCTTCTTGTGGAAAACGCCAGTGCCGCGTGCCAGCGCGCACCATCTCCTGGCGGCTGGCTGGACAGAATGGGTGCTTTATAAAGGGGACGCACCTCACCACGTGCTTTCGAGCGCTTTCACACCGAGCTTGTGGTCATCGCCCTCAGATCGACAGGAGTAGACTCCAGCCCACGCGGACACGGCCACTTATTATCCATATTGCTGCGAGTGTTGACATGGTGCAAAAAGACAGAAACGCACAACCACAAGGTCCTAATGCCGACCGAATAAAATTCCACCAAACGCACTTCATTTATATTCCTTTGTACTTAAATACTACGGCACATTCTTTTTTATCTTTTCCAATTCATTTCAGTTAAGATTCACTTTTAACGATGGATATTGTCCCAAAGCAGATTTACAGAATACTAATAATATTTTTTTTTTCTCATCAGCATTTATTTAGGCAGGAACTTCTCCCAAATAACTTACTGTATGTTGCATCATTTAATACTTGGCTACATTCACATTGCAGGCAAAATCCTTTTTGATCAGTTTTTCCCCATAACAGTGTGAAAAGCACAAAACACATGTATTCTGATCTTTTTTATTCTGATTTAGGCCACTTACATGGCCTTTGTGGCCCTAAATCAGATACAGACCTAATTATAAGTTATAATCAGATACAGACCTGTTATAAGCAAAATTAGAAAAGGAAAAATTTGACAACCAAAAATAAATAAATAAATAAATGTTTTAAGGGAAAAAAAAATCAAGACAGATAAAAAAAGCAAGGACATCAACCATATAATGGTTAAATAAGGTATCCTTTTTAAATGCACCATGTGACATTTCATGTTCCTTTGAGCATGGGCCAGTTTTGGAGTGTGAGCTGTTTAATGTCAGATTACAGGTCACTCTGAAAACACACTATGAATAGCCTAAAAATGCATTTGGTCAGTAACTCAGATAAAAGCTACATTTGCTTGTAGAGTGAATATGGGCCAGTGTCTTGTTCTGACTGCATGTTTCACAAATCTGACCCTTAGAACTGAGAGCATCAGAACGCATTTGGCTCTGTTCAGACTGGTAGCCTAAATCTGAACAATTGTTGCTCTATCTGAATTGGTTGCTGTTGTAATGATGTCAGAAGTGTGGGTATACTGTAGCAGATGTGTTGTGTGACATCAAATGCTGGCAAATTATAACAACCAACAGATACTTAATTGAATGTCACGCAGTTCTTTTTTAGCATATGTGGTTGGGTTAGGGTAACCAAACACGCTGACAATAAACAAAAACAAAAAAAGTACGAGAGAGCGCTGTGCCGAGGCTGCCATCAGTGGCACTGTCTTGGATTAACATGTCATCTCCACATCTTCTGATTCTAATTCTTACTCTGATTCTAATAACAATAAGACAAAAAAAATGGAGAGATCACATTCCCCCAAAGTGCTATCAGACAATCTGATTTAGGTGAAAAGAGCATTTAGGCTTATCTTTTGGAATCTGCATTGAATCTGATTCCAACCACCTCTGGAAGTGATGATTTAATGTGGTTTTGTACTGTTCCCAGCCTGAAACAGTCAGGCAGCCTGAAACAGCCTTAACTGGTTAACTTGATTACCCTACAGTTGCTTGCAGCAAGATATGAATTCACAACCTTTCAATAATATTCTCAGCCTTAACCACTGAATCATCCCATTCCACTTTTTACAGTGCTTTTAGTTTTAGAATTATTTTTAAGTTGTTTGACAACAAAAAGGTAGCGGTGCTGAGGGACTACTTTTAAGAAGTGTAATGCATTCTTTTGCTCTTCAGCTATTTTATACGCACATCCACACCACGTGTTTGATTTACACTTATAGGGAATTCCTTTTTTTCATCTTTTGCCAAAGTACCCCCTCCCAACCCAAAATCCAACGATCAGTCAGCTATGACAGGCTGTCAGAAGTGTTTTGGCAGGCCAGCCACCTGTGTGAACCAGATGTGGTCACTAAATCAGTACTTATACTACCAGATGTGGACCAGATAGAAGGCTTTAATTGTGTATGTGTGTGTAGTGTATTGTGTTTCCATATTGGACATTGTGTTGAGAAAGGCACAAAGTGCACTCATTCATCCACCTGCTATTTTTTAAACCCTATCGCTGTGACCTACACAGGTGAATCTCTGGAATTTAGTCAGCAGTCAGCCCAGTATATCAAGCAGGAGAAAGAACACACAGAACGTTAGAGGGGACACATTCTAAGGCTAAGTGTCAACAAGGCAAGGAGAAGGCTGGCATTCTTGAGTGAAAGGGTGCAGTGTTGCTGTGACGAATGGACACTTTACGTGGCGAGACAGGTTGACTGAAACGCAAAACCTTGCCCTCTGTGGGCGATAAGGCACTCAGCAAATATTTCCATTCAATGTGTGAACAGAGCTGGGAGGAAGATGAGAAAAACGTGAAAAAGTGCAGTCAGCAAAAATCTTCATTCCACCATGACTGCTCCCTAAAAGGGCACAAACACTGCGCAAGACAGATTTCCTGGCAACCCTCCTACCGAGGCATCCAGACAGACTTATACTGGGGCTCACCACACACTCACCTAAATATAATATATTTTTGTGTGCCTATCATACTTAAAGACGCAAAAGCAAACTTATACATTGGGGTCTTGAAGAGCTCCCTGCTCTGAAGTATGTTTACATTAAGCAAAATGGGGTTTTTCCCTCCAGGTCACAGAGTCATAAAGTGACCTGACCATCCTGTCCTAAAGATCAACGTTTAATCAAATTTCTATAGTTTGGCCAGAGCGCCACCTTGTGGTCATTCTAGAATCACTATAATAATAAAAATGTTCCCCTTTAGTAGCAGAAAGGGCCATTCAATCCTAAACTAAACTACATATTGCCGAATACACAAAATAACTTGTGTAAAAAAATTATTCTTTATAAGCTACATTTATTCACGGTCGGGTCTGTGTGCATGGAGTGTGTGCAAATACACATAAGCCCCCTGCTGTACTCTCTGTACACCCACGACTGCGTGGCCACTACCAGCTCCACCACCAAGTTTGCTGACGACACTGTTGTGGTGGGCCTGATCACGAACAACGATGAGACGGCCTACCTGGAGGAGGTTGGAAATCTGGAGAACTGGTGCCAGAGAAACAATCTCCTCCTGAACGTCAGTAAGACAAAGGAGCTGATAGTGGACTTTAGTACAAAGCAGGTGAGGAACTACCAGACCCCCGTCATCAACAGGAGCTCAGTGGAGAGAGTGGACAGCTTCAGATACCTCGTTGTTCACATCACGCAGGACCTGGCATGGTCCTGTCACATCAACACCGTGGTAAAAAAGGCCCGGCAGCGTCTCTACCACCTCAGACGCTTGAGAGACTTTAGACTGCCCTCCAAGGTGCTCAGGAATTTCTACTCCTGCACCATCGAGAGCATCCTGACGGGAAATATCACGACCTGGTTCGGGAACAGCACCATTCAGGACAGACGAGCTCTACAGAGGGTGGTGCGATCAGCTGAGCGCATCATCCGCATCGAGCTCCCTGACCTGCAATCGATTTACAGCAAGCGGTGCTTGACCAAGGCCAGGAAGATCGTAAAGGACCTCAGCCACCCCAATAACGGACTGTTTACTCTGTTGCGGTCTGGGAAGCGATTCCGCTCCTTGAAGGCCAACACAGAGAGACTGAGGAGGAGCTTCTTCCCGCAGGCGATAAGGTCTCTCAACCACAACCACACCACTATGCAGAACTAACACAATTTTTTCATAATTGGTCAAATCTATCAATCTTCTTACATCCATGAACACTATGGACAATTAGACGCTCACCTTCCTTCATATATACACTACATGTCGTACGTTACATCCTGGACCATTGCACAAAGACACTTTAATAACTTTGCACACCTACCTTCACAACTACACTACATTTTACAGTTTTACGTTTACATCCTGGACCAGTGCACAAAGACACTTTAATAACCTCTGCACTAAGACACTTTGTTCTATGCATATTTGCACACACCGTACAGTATATTTAAATTTGCACAGTATATTTCTATTTTGTACATCATATTTCTATTTTTATTTTTAGTTCTATTTTTTCCTAGCACATTTCTATTTTTATTTTTAGTTCTATTTTTCCTAGTTTAATTTAATTTTTTAATTTAATTTCTATCGTATTTCTTTTATTCATATTTATTTCTTATTTGTAAAATTTAAATCTCTTTTAGGCTCAATGGCAGTCGTATAATGCATTTCACTACATTTCGTACTGTGTATGTTTGTGTATGTGACAAATAAAATTTGAATTTGAATACTCTTGAGCTTTAAATCCTGCACGTTCTACTCTATGAGAAATCACTGATGCAATATAGATGTGGTCAACTCCTCCTGGTTGTAACAATAATGCTCTGAGGTGAAATGGTAATGTTACTGCATCATGACAAGCAAAGGTGGGCAACCTTAAGCAGGGAGATTTAAAACATTTACGTGAGGTCAATGATCTTTAACCAAGTATATTTTTCATAACATTTGCATTTTTATAGCTGTCAGTAATGTATCCGATTATATGCGATTAACTTTCTCCGAAGAGGCATCACCACTTCGCTGTTAGTCATGCCACTTGACAAATCAGAAAGCACTGCCCTTTGCACCATCTGTTAGGTATTCCTGCATAGACAGTGATCATGCATGTATTTCAATAATATTAAAGGGGAAGGATGTGTTTATTTTAATTTTTAGTCGAAACAACGTCATCTTTGAGTCACTGACCAAAATCCACAATCTCTGTAAAAGGTGATTTTATTCCTGAACATGTTTTTGATAAAGAACTATATACATTACTCAAGCAGATGTTATTTAAACATCAGTATTATGGAATTCTCTGGATAGATTACACAATTCAAAAAAGATGATACACATCAGAATTTCAGAGTCCAAAAAAGAGGATCGCATGCCTTGGCGTCTGCACAAGCAAATCAGAGCTAGATGAGCAAATACACCGAATTCTGAATAACAAGACCCCTTGCTTGAAATCTGTGAATCTGAATCTGTGAATATGCGGTTTAGCCTCCTTGCACATGAGACACACCGCATGTGCGTGCTGCATATGAGTAGGAAAGTGTTCCCACAGAAATGGTATTTATCTCAGTCTGAGTCACTGTTGAAGTCCTCTGCACCGTCTGGCTCCTTATGTCTCTCCTCTGCATCACTCTCCTTGTCCCAATCCTTCATAGATGAGCCCATCATGAAATCATCTCTCAAGACACTCCATGCTGGTTTCTCATCGATCTGCTCTTCAGACTAAATGGGAGCACATAAGAGCAGAGGTTAAGGCACAGAATACCTAACCGATCTCTATTTTATTTATGTCCAAACCATTCTTGATGTCTAGTATCGGACTGTCAATGTGACTTTACTGCTGAACCATCACAATTATAATAATAATAATAATAATAATAATAATAATAATATTTATTGTGATTATTATTCAACTCCTATCTCTGGTGCTTTGTCAATTTAGCGAACCATCATGACAAGTTATAAAAACTTAATGTATAAAGGATGTAACCGGTTAATTTACAGTAAAGACTGCCACCTTGTGGACAACAGTCACAATGACATAACCAGGAAAGAATTGCCTGTCAAAATCTACTCTCTCACACTTATTCTCTGCACTGTTCGACCTGTACAGGGTTGCAGGAAATGCAATAATACTAATGACTAATTTTATGATTTTGTTCCATTACTTTTCACATATTATTTATCTTCACATTAGTAGCCTGCTAAACTAAGTTTAGTATGAATGTTTTGACTTCCAGTGAGCTCAGGCATTACCCCTGAAGCACGTGGCTGAAATTGTCAAACACAATTAAATTAAAGATCATTAGGATATTTATGCTTTTACACCTTGCCAGCTTTTAACACCACTTTTTCTCATTAATGAAATAAACTTAAGATTAGCTAAAGCGTACTCACCATTGATTTTGCAGTCTTTTTGACCACTGTTTTACACCCAGCATTTTCTCTCAACACGTCAATAAAGTCTTTCTTAGATATTGAGGAAAGGACCTTTGCCTTCTTCCTCTCAGATCCACCAACTTCCTTCATCCTTTCATCCACATTCTTTTGGTGTTGACGAACTGCATTAAACAACTGCACTACACCTCTTTAAAAAAAGAAGAAGAAGAATTAAAACAAGCTTTTTAATCCTGTAAATGACTTAATGTGACTATTCCCGTCTTAAATGCTATCACAAATAACAAACACATGCATACAGTGGTGTGAAAAACTATTTGCCCCCTTCCTGATTTCTTATTCTTTTGCAGGTTTGTCACACAAAATGTTTCTGATCATCAAACACATTTAACTATTAGTCAAAGATAACACAAGTAAACACAAAATGCAGTTTTTAAATGATGGTTTTAATTATTTAGGGAGAAAAAAAAATCTAACCCTACATGGCCCTGTGTAAAAAGTAATTGCCCCCTGAACCTAATAACTGGTTGGGCCACCCTTAGCAGCAATAACTGCAATCAAGCGTTTGCGATAACTTGCAACAAGTCTTTTACAGCGCTCTGGAGGAATTTTGGCCCACTCATCTTTGCAGAATTATTGTAATTCAGCTTTATTTGAGGGTTTTCTAGCATGAACCGCATTTTTAAGGTCATGCCACAACATCTCAATAGGATTCAGGTCAGATTCAGGTTTTTTTCTCCCATAATAACGTAAACCTTCATTTAAAAACTGCATTTTGTGTTCAATTATATCTTTGACTAATAGTTAACGGTTTTTGATGAGCAGAAACATTTAAGTGTGACAAACATGCAAAAGAATAAGAAATCAGGAAGGGGCAAATAGTTTTTTACACCACTGTATATCCATCATTATTTTACTATGTCAATTGTACAAGACAGTTCCAAGACAACAAGCTGTAGACTTAACAGTTTCTGCATTAACCTATTCTAGCCTCTTCTAGAGTTATGTGTTTATTTGTCACACTTACAATACTGTGCAAAAGTCTTACACTTATGCAAATAACAGCAGCAAAGCAAATGTGTCTTCAAAAAAAAAATCCTACATTTAAAAAATGAAAATAAAAAGCAGTTGTATAAGGAAATAAGCTCCTTAGTTTAACTGAATATCCTGCAGAACCAGCCACAGCCCTTCTGAGGACTTTTTCACACCTGCTTTTCAAGCATGCAAAATCCACCAGCCCAGATAGTATCCTGTATAATAAGTATTATTATTGGAATACTAATGTAAAATAAGAAAAGCACTAACTTTTTGCACTAAATATAATAATGAAGTCTCAAAAAAAACATGTATAGTAAAAAAAAATAGCAACACAGAGTGTCTAAGACTTTCCCCCAATATTGTATATTACTACAGAGTGAAATTCTTCTTTTTTCCTTAAAAAAAACAGAGTCAGAATATTGGTTCAGCCACAATATGGCATTGCTAGAGCAAACAGCATTAAGGGCCCAACAGTGAATGGTGACAGCTTTATGAAGCTGGAACTTGAAAGTAACCCAAAGCCTTAACCCACTGAGCTACCCCTGGCCCTAAAAGGTGATAGTGTTTGCAAAGGTACAACCGTCTAAAATCATTAAGATACAGAGAACACAGAAACAAACACAACAAACACAGCGAAGTCCAATAAACTGGACTATTACCTACCTTGTAGCAATCCTCTGCAGATTCCTTTCCTTCTCTTTGTCTCGCACTACATCTGGCTTCACCCGGCACATCATCTCCCATGCTCTCTTTTTATCTGCCTGTCAGTGAAAGCACACACTTGTTTTTTCAGGTTGACAATGATAATGAGCTTTCACAGAACCGACCTAAACAGCACTGAAACGACCCACTTACTCACACACTCGTACCTGTTTCTTTTTTTCCAGTTTCTCTTTCTTCTCCTTTGCACTGAGCTTTTCCTTCTGTTTGTTTTTTAACAGAATACAGGGCTTGTCCTCTGGTGTTTTCTTTCCCAAGATTTTGGCCATGGCATCTGCCCAGCCAGCATTGGGATTTTTATCAGACTCTTCCTGGTTTTTCTCAATCCCACCATCAGCTGATGACTCGTCCTTGCCTCCTTCTTCATCACCTCCATCAGCTGCTTCCTCTTCTGATTCTTCATCATCACCTCCATCAGATGATTCCTCTTCCTCACTACTTTCCTCATTCTGATTGTTTTCACTCATGTCATCTTCCTCTGAGTCTAAAAAATACAACCACCCGAAACTTAACTGTTTGCACTTGCGCATTCAGTTCAAAAGTCAGTAGCTATACACTTGTATAAAAACAGATACGTTTACAACAAAAGACAAAGCAAACAACAACGTTATTTACTTACAGTAAGATTGATTTAATGTTCCCCCAACTATAACAATCTTTAAATAATATAATGATATACTTGCTATTAGTATATTACCTTAATGTGCAAGTACAACATCTTTACTTCATTTAGACTTAGATACAAACTAGAAAAGTACAACTAGACACTTGCTGTACTTCACCTCCCCAATAAATACTACCAAAACTATTGGCACCAATCAGTTTGGAAACTTAGCTGTTAGCAAAACTATAAGGACTCTCATTAGCTACTATATTTAACAATACAGTAATTTTAAACAAAATTAAATAATTCTAAAGATAAACTAATTTACATCCAAAGTTACTACACTATAAAGCTAAAAAATAACGAATAAATATGATTACCGAGTTCAATCTCCACATGTGGCTTCTGTACGGACGCCGCCATCTTTCTGAATGCTCCTGTGTTACATGAAAAATATCCCGTAAAGAAAAGTGATCCGCACAAAAGGTTCCGGGTGTAAGTGTCACACCGGTGGAAATTACACAAACAGTAATGCATTTCATAAGGGACATGCTGAGAATGTGCCAAGCTAAAAAGAAGCACATTGTTTTCAAGTCAATTGATCTCTTCAACAAAACTTTTGCCATATTAGCATTATATTATATTTTAGTATCGAATATGAAAATCTTGTTATGAAAATTATGAAAATTTAAAATCTTGATAATTCAACAATCACAGCAGCAACTACAGAGTGCCTACATTTAAATACAAATGTATCACCTCCTAACTAGATGGGTTCAGATGCCTCTATGATTAGAACTAGGACTACAGCTTATAACTGTATTTCCATCCATTCATGCATCTAGGAACCATGTAGTCCAACTAGGGACCATGGAGGCCAATGGTGACCATTGTATTAATTTCCACACATTCATTCCCACACTGCCAGATGCCAGTTAGCTTAATAGTGAAGTCACAGTGGCTTAATTGTTAGTACCTGGAAGAAACCCACCAAGCACAGGGAGAACATGCAAACTCCATGCACGCAGACCCTGAGGTGGAAATCGATCCTGGGCCCTGGTGGTGCACGGCAACAGCGCTAACTTACAGCTGTATCAGTGAACTTAAAGTCACTCCTGCCATGAAGTAATTATTATTATTATTATTATTATTATTATTATTAATTTAAAAGAAAAATGTAATACAGAAAAGGAGGATAGTAAAAATGCAGTCAATATTATGTTTCCTTTTTATAATTGAATGTGCTCTGCATGTATTAACATAAAGCAAAGTGTTATGCTGTTTTAGTGCTATGGTTGCTTTTGTATATTAAAAGGATCATATGGTAAAATTCAATAAAGAGGGATTACATACTAAAAGTCAGCACTCCCCTGTCAGCATTTCCCAGTTGTTGTTTGTTGTTGTTTGTTGTTGTTTTAATTGAGCTGTGAATGACCAACATTTTTGCTTTTTAGCGTGTTTTATATTTATTTATTAACATCCATCCAACAACCTCTGTAGTCCAACTATGAACAGTGGTGACCATTGTAATTATTTCCATCTTTACAGCCACGGTAGGAGCATTCACACATGCATTTAAACACGCATTCACACATTCACGCATTCACACACTACGGGCAAATTCCATGCACACAGACCCAGAGGTGGAAATCAAACCCGCTAACTGTCGCAAGGTGACAGTTCCAACTACTAAGCTACTGTGCCGTCATTTATTGAATTATTCTATATATTCTTTTACTGGTGTGATTGGGTGATCCTGTGTCTGTAAAGGGTGAATAAAACCTATTGTGGTCTTCTCCTTTTGTAGCCCATCCACTTCAAGGTTTAATGCTTTTTGTATGCTGAGATGCTTCTTGTTCAGTGTGATGAGTGACTATATGAGTAATTATACAAGTCTGGCCATTTTCTTTTCCTTTCCTCTCTAATCAACAAAGTGTTTCCACCAACAAAAATGCCAAGTAAATCAGTATTTCAGAAATTTCCAAACCAGCCCATCCAGTACCAATAGTCATGGCACAAAGCAAGGTCAATGTAAAAATTACCTAAAACTACTGACCTTGTATCTGTGTCATTTTATTTATTCTGCTGCTGTCTCATGACCGGCTGTGTGAATAATTATAGTCATAATGAGCGTAATAATAAATGTAAAGCACTAATTCTATTAAGCTAAGCTTTACAAGCTATTATTGAGCATGCTACAGTAATATCGAGTGACCATAACAAGGTGCAGCGATCCCAACAGTGTGTACCATACAAATATTAGGGGAGAGAAACAGGTAAAGGGTGTGTTCGTTAGCTCATGGGGGAAGGAGTACACCTTCACTCATGTGTGTCAATAAGAAGCCTGCTGCCTCAGCTTGAGCAGTGCTCTATGGGTGACTGAGTCCTTACAGTTGGATGGAATCATTGGAACACACAGTGTGATCTCCTTAACTACCATGGCACCATATTGGAAGAGTAAGATTACTATTTCTATTTATTTATTATAATATTATTAAGGGTAAGCGATATGTAAAAAAAAAAATACAATTATTATTTTAACTGGTAACCTTATGTGGGCTTTAGTTTTTTTAATTTGTCAATGAATATCAATTCAGGCATGTGTTTTTCCTGTATGGTGGCACTGGGTAACGCAATTCTATTTTAGCTGTGAATTAATGTACTCTTTGTATACCCTTTATCCCTTTTTTTATATCACTTTTCTCAGTTTAGTAGACCTTACCTCAGTGCACTACTTATTATCTATTAATTGACAATTAAGTTTCTCTATTGAACACCAAACAATGCAGTATTTATCCTAAGGAAGTAAGAGAGACTTCCGTGAAGTTTTTTCTTAACACACATTTAGCCTGGTTTTATTAACTTTAAATAATGATAACCTTTCTCCATTTTCCTAATTCACAGTCATTCTGTGACTATTACCTGCATGTATGTGAACAAATATCAGGTCCATGACAACAGGTTAAACAGGATGGTCACGTTAAAATCATTTACCTCAGGCGGGTTTATTTACATTTGAAACTGAAAAGTAGCGAGTGAGTTGTTGTGCAAAGTCAGGCTTAAATGAAATACATTTTCATTGAACTCTTGCCGGCTTCTATTGGCATTTAGCGGTGCATAGTCCAGGGACATTGCTCAGGGTAGATTTGTGTTCAAGCTGTAATTCATGCTTTTAATGAATCCCAGTATATACTGTATAGAATATGCTATCATATTTGACACTTTGCTGTCTTTCGTTGTCAGATCACAGGAGTTCGGTAAGGGAAGGAGCTGTTTGCTTTGTGCTGGGAGCAGTAGGAGGATGTGCATTAGGAGCCACAGTGACTCCAGTACAGCAGGCCATGACTGAGATTATTTCAGGGTCACTACTGCAACCAGTCACAGATGCCATGAGGACTGTGGGGCCACTGGGGCTGGGGACTTTACTGGGAGCAACTGCATTATCCACAGCAATGGCTTCAGCTGCAGCAGGAGTCATCGTGGCTGCTTTAGTTTCTTTGCTGCTCATGGCGCAAAAGAAACAAGAGTCTATGAGTGGATTTGTGTGGATTGCAGCTGCGGTAGCTGCAGCCCTTAGCACAACATCCTGTGGAGCAGCTCTTGGGTTTGTTATAGAAAAACACATCATGAAGTCTGGGGTCATGGCACTTCTCTGGGCTCTAGGGATATTCACTCTGCTGAAAGCATTAATTCACATTGTGGTAAAGCTGGCATTCAGAAAATGGGAGTGCTGTAGCATTTTTGTCACACGAGCTGAAGAGCAATGCTACAAGAGACTGGACATTTTGGACGCAGAGCAGAGAGAAAAAGTCACCGTGGAGATTGAACAGATTATGATAGCCCTTGAGGCAGAAAAAAGCTTGGATGGAGAGAATGGCCAGGATTTCAGAGCTGCTTGGGAGACCCAACGCCAGAACAGAGAGGAAATAGAGAAAAAGCAAAGGAAAGCAAGGGAACTAACATTGATGCAAAAGAGCATTTATGAGCGTCTGACCAACATTTTAGCCAAATATGTAGAGTTTCTGACTTTCTCCAGCATTCCAATGATAGTGACTGCCACTGTGACTGCTGGCTTAGGAATCTTTGGATATGGGGATTACAGATTTGTTTTTGTTGTCCTATTAGTCTTAGTCCTATGCATGGCCTTTATACTAATAAGGTCGATGCATTTGAACTTCTGGATATTCACAGCCTGCGTAGGAATATTTGCCACATTCTCCATCGCTGTGCTCACGGTGCATGCAGGACAGGAAGTGCTGGAGATGTCTGTAAGAATGCGAAAGGCTGGACAGGTACTAAGTAATGAAAACATTGCTGCCAGGATGGAGCACAAATCTTCACTAGAAGCCATAGGATCAGGGTTTTTTGTATCCAAAATGATGCAGATCGCTTTAGGTGCCTCAATGGGAGGTCCATTGGATCAGAAGGTGCTAGATAAAGTTATAGTGGGAGCATCTGTTACAACAGTAGCTCTTCTTTCAACAGTTGAAACCTTGTCAACCACTCTTGGGATTGGTGGTACAACTGGGGCATTGCTGGGGGCACTAGGGGCAGCTGGGGTGTCTATGGGAGCAACTGCAGCTGTATCATTTCAGTGCTCCTCATGGGCAGGAACCATAAGCACCACAGCTGGGATGTTATCTGGGGCTTTAACCGTTGGAAACTGGGACATCACTAACATTGGACTGCAGATAATTGTGGCCTACATGTTTGCTGTGACAAATCCATACTAACAGATTGTTGGTATCAATAGTTTAATGAATTAATTTAATGTTTAAACAGTTACATCCTGAGGCTGCACTTCAGAATGGTGCCGTTTAATTATGTGATAAAAGTGCAATTCTAAAATAATCATTTTTTTTTAAATAAATGTAATAAAAAAAAGTTCAATCACAAGAAGACCAGCATTCAGTCATCTGTGCTTAAGCTTTATCTTCCAGGTGTGTTAAACAAGAGACTCAATATTTTACAAGCAGAATAATTTTATTAAATACATTTAAAACACGTTTAATTTTATGGAATGCATTTTGTAAACACATTTTCTGTAAATGCCTACAGTGTTCATTTTCTATTAAAAAGACAAATGAATTGTCTCACACTAAGTCATTAAATATATAAAATAGAAAAAATGAGGAGAAAGAGAGAATAAGTATGACCCAAAGGTCACATTAAAAGACATTATACGATCAGATACTGTATGGGGTACAGAACTTCAAAAACAATGATTATACAAAAATTGTTTGTCAGCTCTTCACTGTAGCATTTAAACTGTATAACTACAGTTATAGTAATGTGCCCAAGACATTTTTAATCTTATCTTTTACCTGTATATAATTTTTTGACAGATGTGTCCATGATTTTTTTGCCATTATTGACACTAGAAATTCTTGAACTTATTTTTGATTATGTAAGAATTCATACAATCCTCACACACCACAGCAATCTGAGAGTAACCTAAATAGCTAGCCTCAATCATTAACTAGCTTTTGTCCTGCATGTTTACTGAAAGCTATTGTGTATTTGCCTTTTCTGACGAAACGCAAATACAGAATTTAGTTTAAAGTCACCAAAACACCACAGGTTACATAAAGTTATTAACCCACTAAAGCCATTGCATGTCACACGCTGGCCAGTGGCTGCTATCGGAAAATAAAATGTTTTATAACTATATGCACTAGGTGCAAAATGTAAAGATTTTATGATACATAATATTACATTATATTACATTTTATGGTAAAAAAAATGTTATGTTTAATCTGGTTGCTCTATACAAGTATTATTTTGGTGTTTATATTTTACTTAATATAGTAAGTAATACTGATTACTGAATGTATACTTAGCTGTAATTCCTTATGTTTTTCTCCCTGTAATAATTTAATCCTTAAAAAAGTACTCATCTTGAAAGGTTTTTTTTTTTTATATAACATCTTGCACTCTGTCCCAAGACTTTGTACTTGTGTTTAAAGGTATCAGCATTGCCACTGCACGCTATACAAAGTGCTGACACCCAGGACTCCTCCTGACACCAAACAAAAATCAACTTACAGAAAACTTTACTATACAAGAGGATTAGAGAGATCATGAGAAAACAATTTGGGCTTTAACTTTTTTTTTCTCTCTGATTTTTTTTTAATTGGCAGCATGGTGGCTTGGTGAGTAGCACCATGACCTTGCACCTCCAGGGAACGGGTTTGATTCGCACCTTGAGTGTGTGTGGAGTTTGCATGTTCTTCCCGTGCTTGGTGGGTTTCCTTCAAGTGTTCTGGTTTCCGCCCACAGTCCAGAGACATGTAGATTAGGCTAATTGTGGTTCCCAAATTGCCCGTAGTAAGTGAATGAGCTTGTGAGTGTGTGTCATTCACATTATATCACACAAACACACAAAATGTCATGCAAGTCCACTGAATCCAGCTGTGTGAACATTAACATAGAGGCACAAATAAGTTAAAATCAAGAAGTACAGACTGTCTACATGCATTTTTTTTATGTATGCTAGACAAAAAAAATGTTATAGATTACCAAACAGCACCATCTTGTGGTCAGCAATGAGAATCAAGAAAAGTTACTGAAAAAAGAAAAAAAAAAATCACTGAACTCGTGTTCCTTAAAGTCCCTTTCCCTGTCCACATGAGATTCTTTCAGGACTCAAAGTGTATGTTATATGTGTGTGGATAAAAACTGAAGGAGCCAAAACCTAAGAATTTCTGATAATCAAACATTTCCCACTGAGACAACAATTTTCTGTGTATATATCACTTCCTGTTCTCTGTTCGGTCTGGCTCAGGTCTTCCTTCTCGCACAGAGGAACGAATCAAGACACTTAGCAGGGACATACATTTATATTTGCTTGATAATATATTGTAATTGTGAAAAATGCGTATTTTCTTTATAGTTCTTTATAGCAAATGCTCTCAATTGTTAAAGTCTACTCACTCCTTTTTTTTGTGAACACGGACGACTCTAGAGGATAGGTTCTAAAGTACCCCATGACCTTTTAGTTTGGCCTGCTTGACATACCTGGTTGAGCTAATAAGCCAATTAACAGCCCTTGTCTGATCACATAAGCTGGAAGTAGTTAATATTTTATTCAGACACGCTTTAATCTGTGTTGGGACGACATGCAAATATTTCATTAAACTTCTGAGCGTCTTTCAGTCGTATACCGAGGATTTCCATCCAGAAACTAACAACACAAGGTAGGCTTCTTGAACACTGCATTTCCGCGTGCACGCCAGTTCAGTCAGGTGACTGTCAAGCACATGACTCTAACGGATCTCCCCGCATCCTCGGCCTCCTTTCGAAACTGACAGGGGATTTGCCCAATGACAACACAGATAGATAGCTGATTGCCCAATAAGCAAGTAGAAGGCTGGCCTAAAGTAAAGCTTTCGCTACAGGCAAACATTGGGGAAGACGAATGTGTCTGAACGACTTTGTTCTCTATTAATAGACCGGGAGGCATTTTGTGCTTGTTCATGCTGCACTGTATGAGTGTTAGATGTACGGTAGCCGTGTGTTAAAGCAGATGAGTGTAGAGTAAAGGGGTGGGGGGATTTTCGGGGAGAAAGCGTCGTTTGGGTCAAGATGTCGATTCAGTACGGAGAATCGCTGGCGGATAGCTACGGGGTGGCCGACTCGTTCCCTAAAGATTTCGGTTATGGAGAAGAGGAGGCAGACATGGAGGACAGTCCAGCACCCTCCGACAGCAAACCGAGAATACTACTAATGGGCTTGCGAAGGAGCGGGAAGTCCTCCATTCAGAAGGTACAAGTGAAAATCAACCTAGCCAGATTAATTCCTCAGGGCTAACTCCTACCGCCAAACAGCTGTAGGTGTTCAGACAGAAGTTCAGTCCCAAATGCGTCTCTGTCGAACAGATAGTTCGCTGCTCCGAGTGTAATAGCTTTTATTTAGTGCGCGACGTAGTGTACTTGTGTAGGGAATAACCAGCTGATTGGGATTAAAGCCATAGACACCACAGACCTGCCGAGTTAGCAAATATGCTATTTAGCTAAATAACCGGAGGTTTTCTGAAGTGGATTTTCAGGATTTATTTGAGAGTGAAAACTGCCAAGTTAACCGAAATCTGTAACATAATACTGTAACGAACGTATTGATAATATTTTCGTATTAGTTACATTAGCTATATTTTACGTACAGACGCAGTCACCAAATCGCTTAGTTTGTTTTGATATAGTACTGACAATGAAGGTTAACGTATCTGATAACTGAAATAAAATATTTTCACAAAGGAATAGTCTGAGTGGGCTGAGAGGGGCTAGTCGCTATTATAGAACGTTAAGTCGTTAATTATCGTTTTATACAGAGGTTTGGTACTTTATATAATAAAATTCCATCCATCCATCTAGGAACCACTGTAGTTTAAGTATGGGCTGTGGAGGCCAATGGTGACCATTGTATATATTCTCATAGACCTCTGGTCAATTTTGACACACAGTCACACACATTGGGCAATTTGGAAATTCCAATTATCCTAATCTGTCTTGGGACTGTGGAAGGAAACCGGAGTGCCTGGAGGAAACCCATCAAGCATGGAGAGAACATGCAAACTCCAGGCACACAGACACCAAGTTGGGATTCAAACTCGGACCCTGGAGGTGCAAGGCAACAGTGCCACCTAATATATAATTAATGGTGCTTACTGGTGTTTACAGATCTACAAGGCAACAAATCTTGGGCCACCTGAGAAAGGCCAGCATTCATCTCCCCATGAACCTCACATCAGTGGTCCCTGCTTTACGACACACACACACACACACACACACACACACACACACACACACACACAGACACAGAGTCTAGCGTTTATGACTGGACTCCTTGACTCATTTAGGACAGGAGTCCTGATGCATTTGTTTAACATTAATCCCTGTTGTCTCACCATACTAATGAACTGCTAATAACGTGTACAAAAATTCTTTTTCCTCCCCCAGCAAAATTAACTCAATAGATAATGTTGTAATATAAATATTTTTTTGTGTTTTTCTTCTCAGGTTGTGTTCCATAAGATGTCCCCAAATGAAACCCTGTTTCTAGAGAGCACAAATAAAATCTACAAGGATGACATCTCCAGCAGCTCTTTTGTCAACTTTCAGATCTGGGACTTTCCTGGTCAAGTGGACTTTTTTGACCCGACTTTTGATTATGAGATGATCTTTAGAGGAACCGGAGCATTGATATTTGTCATTGATGCACAGGTAAAGTCAGGAATATTTAAAGCTATATAAAGTTTAAAAACCTGGTCACTTTATTGTGTCGATTGCCATTTTTATTCTGCTATCTGCTCTGTGCAGCAGCCAAAATGTTTTGTCTTTAATTTACTACAGTTGGGGTTTTCAGAATTATTGGTGTTTAAAGATCACCTTGACTAGTAGAGGAAGTGTTCACAATAACACTTTCCACATTGGGCTAAAGTGGCATGGTAAGCATAAATCTTGCGCTGGATGATAGAAAAATTATGCAACTAGAAGGCCAAGTAATTAAATATGATTGGCATCAATGCTATTACGTGATTCTAAACTAAAGAAACTTGTGAACTTTGCATCCAGCTTAATTGTGAACATGTGTATCCCTTAATGTCAAACTCTATCAAACACTGTCTCAGCAGTCCCTATTAAACAGAAATGACACAGGTGTGCTTTTAGGTATTAAGGTAAGAGTACCATATGAATGATGAGTGTTTTTACCTGTTAAAATTGTTTCCCCTGATTAAAACAGTGTTACATCATCAAAACATATATAAAAGATTGTTCATAATCTAAGTAAGTTTCTGAACGTTTTTGAAGTTTCTGGTTTTGCTCATCCTTTGGAAGAGACCAAAGAAAACATGGTGTATACTTCCTATATCATGTATGAGGGCTCATTGCCAGGTCAAAGTTAAATTGAAGTGAACTCAGCGCAGCCTCATGGTTTCATGTCAAAGCAAGGCGTTACTGCTCCCTGCATAGAGAAGCAATGGCTTTGTCGGTTTTCCTGGTGGAATGATGTAGGTGGACTTCTATATGAAAAAATTATTGAATATTCAAAACACACCAATTATTTGTTCATGTAGAAAACATTAAATAAATGAGTAAAATGTACATTAGAGGTCTAAATATAAATTTCAGTTAAAACATACGGCCTTTACATCAGGGATCTTTGCTTTTATTCGTGAAGGGCCAGTGTGGCTGCCGTCTTTATTTCAGCCTAATAAAATGCACACTTGATAGTTCATCTTGGTCTCCAATCACCTCATTAAACAAGTGGTATGTGGTTTGGCTTCTACTTGGGTGTAACAAAAAAAGAAGTCTTTAGTCACATTGGTCCTACAAGGGCAAGATTGAAGACCCCAGAAGTAGATGACTACACTCTGTACACCCGTAAACAGAATAAAAAAAAAAATTGGCAGTAACCTTGATCTCAAGCAGTTGATTCACAACTGGGAATTATTTAGTCAGTAATTCACACTATATAAAGCCTGGAAAATTCAAGATTTTATATATGGAGCTGAAACATGTGACACGGCCTGTGTACCACTTTCTTCCTTTTGAGCTTGATGTTTTGCAACATTATTTGATGACTCAAATCACCACTGTGAATATCATCTGATCAGCTGTTGGGCATTAAACCTGATGTAATTTACATTCATAAGATCATTTCATTTATCTCATGACAAAGATTTAAGTATTTATGCTTTTCAGTTTTATGACAACTGCATGCAACCCACAAGTATACTTATGTTTAGGTTACCTTAAGAGATTATAGAAGTCATGTGTTGTATACAGAGGTAAGCAAATGTATAATTGGATGGATGGTTGTTTCATGGAGTATTCTAGGGTTAACAGCAGACCACCCTATATATATATATATATATATATATATATATATATATATATATATATATAAATAATTAAAATAATAATTTTTGTCTTAAATTAGATCACAAATCAGTATTTGAAAAGTGAGAATTTTTTAATCATTTGATCCCCAGTAGCAGCTGTAGAGCTGTTTAAGGTAAGTACTTGTGGCTTCAATTTGTAATTTGTTGTCAGATATTAGATTTAGTTCCTGTTCCATTCTGTAGAAATGTTTTTTAACTCTTAGTAAGTTCTGTCATATGGATTGCCTATATTCGTCTAGGCATTTGGCAGACGCACTTATCCAGTAATTTTTCTCATTACACATCTGAGCAGTTGAGGGTTAAGTCCCTTGCTCAAGGGCCCAACAGTGGCAACTTGGTGGTTGTGGGTTTTGAACCTGGGATCTTTCGAACCGTAGTCCAATGCCTTAAACACTGAGCTACCCCTGGCCCCCAAATTTATCACAAACAGGTCAGCCTATGACTTCCTTCCTTGCAGTGATCTTTATAGATGAGACATTTCACTTAACTGTTGTTCTGTTTGTTTGTGGCGTTACTTTTATCTGCATTTGAGCTTCTGCTCCTCATGTCCTGATCATCAGGCTCATATTCAACCATTAATGGCAAACCTCAACTTTCATTATTGGGAGTCTTATTTAATGAGGAACACTTATTTTATTTACGTATTTATAGACAATACTTTTATCTGTTTTTGTATATATTTTTTTTCACTTAGCAAATGTGAAGTGAAATCCTGAAATCTTGTATCATTACAATTAAGATTTCCACTCTCAAAGATATAATGCTTGCAAAATGCATCTGCTTTTCTAGTTTGGTACGGAACATAAAACAAGTGACTTTAGAAGTCATTGAAAAGGATCTTCATGTTTCTGCCTTACACCAGGGGTATTTCTCAAGTGCTTGCTTCTAGTTACTTTCATAGATACTGTAGAAGAAAGGCAGGAGTTTCCTAGTCACCTTCCGTCACTGATGGATTTTTTTAGTGCTTAAACTTTCGCATGGATAAGCTATCTATTTAAATTCTTTATTCTGTAGATGATACAAATTTAAATACAATAATAACACTATTACTAATGATAATGATAAAAAAAAAATTTGTTTGTTTTTTTGTTTGTTTTATTTACTCCACAGTGCAGCTGAATTCCTAAATCTCTGTGCAGAAGTACTGGCTATAAAATAAGCTAAAACATTAGTGTTTTTACAGCACAAGTTTTACAGTAAAATTCACAACATGATACACTCGATATAAGGGTAATACTTAATGCATTAAAAAGGTGTGTGGTGTCAAGCAAATAAAAAAATAATAATTAACTAAGGTCATGGATGTTTAATAACATAATTTTAACTATAAACAATTAAAAAGCAAAAAGGATAAGTTGCTAAAAATTGCATATGGTCTGGATAAAATAAAAATTGACTCCAGTTTGATAACATCCAGTATTACAACACGCCAGTATGGATATTTTTTTTATACAGCAGCACGGTTCTTCATGCATTATTGTGTCAAAGGCCATTAGAAGAGCAATGTCATCCATCAAAAGTCGTGAAACAGGCATGATTTGAGGAAAGGCCAAAGAGGTTTCATATCCATAAAAATTTGAAACGTGTATATTTTAGCATATATATTTCTTTTTTTTTTTTTTTTTTTTTGCTAAGACTTCCACTTTAGCTATATAGAATGTTGTATGGGGGAAAAAGACATCACATACATCATATGCTTTAATGTCACTCCGCTTTGGCCACATATTATGCTACTGTGAATCAAATAAACAGTGCAATCCAGGGAAGTGGCCTTGTTTTATATCTGTTTTCTCTCTTATAGGATGACTATGTGGAAGCTCTTACTAGACTCCACTTAACGGTATCTCGGGCCTACCGCGTCAACCCTGAAATCAACTTTGAAGTGTTCATCCATAAAGTTGACGGCCTATCTGACGACCATAAAATTGAGACACAGAGGGATATTCACCAGAGGGCTAATGATGACCTGGCTGATGCCAGCTTGGAGAAACTGCATCTTAGGTAAGCTTTTTTTTTTTTCTTTTTGGCTTGAATGCAGTACATTTGTCTTTCTGTGAAATTGTGAAATACTAAGCAAATCAAATGTCTTCACAAAAAGCATTACTGTTGCTGTTTCATCACCTTCTCCCCAGTTTCCAGTTGCCCTCTGTGATGCCGGCTTTTGCAATATTAAGTTTATAAAAAATTTAATACATGCTAAACAGTGCCGCTATTGCATAAATAGTGTATTGCAATAGAATTTGCTACTTTCATTGGGTCATAGGTTTGCACAGTGGTAAAAATAAAAACTGCCTTTCCAGAGATTCACAGTACAAAGTTTACGTAAACCAATAGTAAAATACCAATGATGTCTTGCAATTTTACTTGTAATATAATTTAAGAAAAGAAAAACTATTTGGTATGTTAAACAGGGTAATGGATTAGTAGCTTTAGCAAATATTTATCATATGCCAAGGTTCTGCAAAGATAACAAAGAACTTATTTTGCTTTGGCATCACCGTGAGTGCAGCTCAACAACATATGTGACAAGGACTTGGGAATGTTTGTTTCTGACTTGCTTTTGGCCTGAGTGGAAAAGTAAAATGCATACCGCATGTTCTGCATGCTCTGATCAACAGTGCCACATTCCCCTTAGGCTCAGGTCTAAAGATGCCTCAGAATGGCTATGGACTGGCTTAAGTTTGATTAAAACACAAATGTTAATGTGTTACATTTATTGTAAATAAGAAAAAATTTAAGTACATTCTATGTGTGCGCATGAGTGTGTGCTGGGCATTAAACATTAACTGGTCACAATGGGATATCATTAAAGCTGCTGAGACTCTTGTAATCCCCATGTGTTTCAGCAGGTCCCTTAATTCCCAGGTTCAAAACCCAGCTTTATACTTTAATCATTTAAATTCTCAATTGCTGTAGTTATTTATTTTTTTAACTTGGCACTGTTTTTATGTTAATATTATCTCAGACCTTATTTTCGTGTATTTTCTACACTTCTGCACTGAAGTAAAAAAGAAATGTTTGACTTTTTCCTTTTGTGTCGATTATTATTATTATTATTGTGCTTACTTAAAGTTTTTTCATCAGCCACTGTTGTGTTTGAAAAATGTTTTCAGCAGATCTTTTGCTTTATGTATTCATTAATCTGGAAGTATGAGAGGCAAATATCTTCATAGGCTAGGTGCATTAGGTTTGATGTGTATGCACTTGAGCTGACATTTGTTTTCACTTTCTTTGGAAAAGGGCCGTCTATATGTATTAGTTTTCATGGCCTTGCATTCAGGTACACACGTGACTTAGTTTACCTATGTGACTTTTTAATATTCTTTTATTGTTGTATGTAGCTCCAGTTGAAAGAACAATTAGGACTGCAACAGATTATCAGTTAAAAGTACTTTTTTTTGCCCATCTAATTTTATACATACATTTTTTTTTTCTCCAGCTTCTATTTGACGAGTATCTACGATCACTCTATATTTGAAGCGTTCAGTAAAGTGGTTCAGAAGCTCATCCCTCAGCTACCCACCCTGGAGAATCTTCTCAATATTTTTATTTCTGTATGTACTTTTAATTCCCTTTTTCATACAATATAAGCTTTGGATTAAACATGTTTTAAAAATGTTTTAAAATCACAGAAACTCCTGCATTGAACATGTTTGACACACAGTTTTCCTCTATACCTTGTCTGCTTTTTTGCCGACAGAATTCAGGGATTGAAAAGGCTTTCTTGTTTGACGTGGTTAGTAAGATCTACATCGCTACAGACAGTTCACCAGTGGACATGCAGTCCTATGAGCTGTGCTGTGATATGATTGACGTGGTCATTGACGTATCTTGCATATATGGGTAAGTCTGTAGATTCCGAGTTCATTTATAAATGCAGGTTGTATGTCAGTTGTCTGAGTATTTTTTTAGGATTATTTTCTTGGTGTTTGTTAATACTGTATGCATATGCCATTAATGTCAGTTTATCTTTACCCTATGCTATGTTCATATCTGTTGGTAATGGTGTCTAACACTTTTTAATTTTTAATAAATTTTTTTATTGATGCAGGTTAAAGGAAGATGGCAGTGGCAGTGCGTATGACAAGGAGTCAATGGCGATCATTAAACTCAATAACACCACCGTTCTCTACCTGAAAGAAGTCACCAAGTTTCTTGCCCTTGTCTGTATTCTTAGAGAAGAGAGCTTTGAGCGAAAAGGTTAACATCTTTTTCTCCTCTCATTTACTCCTTTAATTAAAGTTTACCACTGCCATTAAATATTCCTATTGAACATTTTACATAAGCGTGCCAGATTGCGGTCCTGGAGGATCACACTCCTATGTGGTTTTTCACACTTTCAACACTCCAGATTTATTGCAGTGTATTAAATGCAAAAAAAAGTGCTGACTCTGCAGTAAAGTGGCTGTTTGCATCTGTATCCTATCTCTCCTGTATGGAATGATTTGTATTTGGCTGATCCTTCATTGCTACATAGCGGCAAGAATAATAATTATGATCAAATGTTGGGTTATTGCAATTATTGCATGATTTTAAAAACTACTAAACAACTAATTTAAATATATGATTATATAATATCATACTACCCCAGCTTCTATGTTTTGTATGTAATATGTGTGTTGGATATAAACAGTGGGCAGTGTTTTTAGTAAAAAAAATAAAAAAAAATAAATAAATTGATTGCATGGTTTGACACCGTTCTTCTCTTTGCATTTTAGGCTTAATAGACTACAATTTCCACTGTTTTCGGAAAGCGATTCATGAAGTATTTGAGGTTGGTCTGTCCACACCGAGGATGAGAGCCCAGGCAGCTGGAACGCCCTGCATGATGAAGACAGTGACACTGAATGGCACCCCCAGGAGCACCGTGTAAAGAATGCATAGATGAGAGAAGGACACGAATAGAGGAAGAGGGAGTCAGTGGAAAAAGCCAGAAAGACAATAAATGGGAGGCGCACTGCCATGCCAACCATTTTGCCTGCTCCCTAATGCCTTATACACAGTGCAAAGGACTCTAAAGCCTCTGAAAGAAAAGACAGAGCAATGGGGTGGACGGTTACAACATAACGGGGTAAGCAATAGGATAGAAGGGAAGCTGCACAAAGAGAAACCCCTTTTTGTGTTATTTAATGGCATTAACAAACTGGTTTAAAAAAAATAATACTAGACCGCAATCAAATGACGAGTAATGCAAGCCGAGGGGAACGCAGTGTGGTCCTCTCTGCGAAAAGCCTTCACACACTGACCGCTACCTGAGCAACAGAAGCTGATTGAACCCTGTACTGTTCTACTCCTGGCCTCATGTGCTGATTCTAAAAAGCATTTGGTTTAATCCAACAGCAGAAAATGTGATGGTACTTGCTTTTGGGTGCTGATCTGAGAGCCAAGCTGGCTGAGTGTCCACAAGAATGCTTGTGAAGCCTTATATAGAGGAGACTTGCCTGATGCAAGTACCTGCTTACAATATTAACCTAATCCTATTTCCTAAGCTGTTGCTTTTTTTTAAAGGTTTTCCAGGGAGTGTGAAAAGGGATTAAAATACATTGTGTAGCCTTTCTGTGTATAAAAAGGTGTGTGCGCGTGTGTATTTATGTACATGCGTACCTTTCCTGCCTAATGAGGCTCATGGATATGTTGTGACCTCACACACAGGGCTGGACAGTGGTAACAAAATAATTGTATTTTTAAAAATTAATAATTAATTGAAATAAATAATTATTATTGTCTTCAGAGAAACCCTGATGCTTTATTAAAGGAAAAATTTTAAAGTAGAAAATGATGGAACATTCACAAAGCCCTCATTAATTGTGTAGTGCTGTTTATAAACCTTAGGGTTTATCAGCCAGCTGCATTATAATCATAAGTGGAGTCAGTCTTTTGCATTGAAATGACTAAAGTCCAAAGCTGTTGTTTCTGCTATTTAGCGGTTTAGCTGTGCAGCCCTTCCTTCTCACACAAAATGTTACAAAACAGGGAAATAATTGTACAGTTATGCGGTAGGACACTGTGATTGCGCTCACTTTTTGTTTGGTTGCTTGGCCTCGGAGACTCTGCACATCTCCACACACGGTGGTTTGAGTCAAAGTGAACTACATTCCAATTGTGTGGCGCCAGTATCTTCTATCACTGACCTTCACTTCTATCACTGACTTTCACTGTTTTATTTGGTGTAAAAATAAATCATAAGGGTAAACATTGTAGCTGATGTGATACCATGCTCATTCCACACGTCTGCTTAATCCATGTAACATTTTTATGTTGAGTTGTAAGGGGATGTGCACTAACCCAGTAAAAGCGAAATCAAAGATGGAACAACCAAATCTCTCATTCTAACTTTACTAGAGTATTTCTAGATCTCTTACAATTCTTGCTTTTTAGACTGCATATGAGATTATATCTGGCTTATGTTGTGCTAGAAATGTTACCATTCACAAAAAATAAAACATGCACTGAAATCATCCTGGCTGGTGGACTGTACTTACCTTTCACATTAGAAGCATTGGTTGGTTTAAACAGAATGCAAACTTTACTTCCTAAACCCATCTATCTTTGACACAAATCATGTTCATAAAGTTTGGCATTTCCTTCAGTGTGCTGTCTGCTCATATATGTAGCAATAATCCCTTTTCTTAAAGGTCACCTATTACGCAAAATTCACATTTTTGCCATTTTTAGACATTTAGATGGGTTTCCAGAGTGTGTGCACAAACCAAAAAATAAGGGGGAAAAAAGTAGGTTTGAGGTTTGGATTCTCCACTGTGACCTCATATAAGAAAACGCTCTGCGCCTGTCTTGTTTAGATTTGCTGTTCTATATTTGGACATGGCTCAGCAGGAGCTTATTGACATAAACATTGAATCGCTGCACTCAGAGAAGTGAACTAAAGAGATTTTAAAAGAGTCGGAAACAGTCGTTCATTAGTTAATAGGGATTTCACTAGAGTATCAACAAACACTTTGGGGGAGCTCTAAGACCTACTGTATGTTAACTCGGCTTAGATGGCTCATTGTATTTTGTCTTCATCTTATGTTTGAGTTTGTGGTTTAGATTCTGTAAGTGAGCTGGGAGAAATTTTGGGGGAGATTCTCTCCTGCTGATCTCTTAATTTGGTGTCCATGAACCAATACCAGGTGGTCAGGGATTATTTTATTCAGTTATTCAGTTACATCCATAACACAACCCACTATTATCAAAGCTACTAGTCATGATTGAGTTTTTGCTGTCATTGACCTGTTTATGTAGTCACATGGTTTGAATGGCAATATTTATTTATATAATATGTATATAAATTAATTATTAACATAATAAAGTATAGTAAATGCACAAATTATTGTGCAATTTTCACAAATTTTTAAATATGTATACAATAATGTCCATGGATTATATTGCATGGTTTATTTTTAAAAAGTCCCTGGCTAGAAAACATTTGACAACCCCTTGAATAGGAGAATAGTCCAATACAGAGAAGAGCCTCATGAAAACAAGAACAGGTAAGAATAAGGAAAAAGAGAAAATGCTGAATGTAAAAGTTTAAAGTAAGGCATATTATTAATAAAGGTTAATTAGACATTTAATATTAATTGAGACTTTTAGTTAAACAGATATCTGAATTAAAGGTAGGTTGCTATGCATTGTTTATGCAGTATGTTTCTATAAAAAAATATAGTGACTAAAGATGGCTGTGTTCTAATCTAAAAGCTTTAGTGCATTGCACACCAAAGTTTTTATATAGCTCAGAGAGTGATGTGTGTATGTAGCTCTTTTTCACCTCCAGTTCTTATGTCTGCTATTGTGAAGAAGGTCGAATAAAATGTTTCTCTGGCAGACTGGTTCTATCTGAAGTAAAACGAAACTGCTCACATTTCTAGGATTATTTGTTATTTGTGTGTTGGCTTGCAAAACGAGACTTATGGGGTGACTGACCTCTGCAGAAACAGTTTTTTCTTCAGTCTGGTGTTCCTGAAGTATTGGTGAGCTATTGCAACTCTGCTGATCTCAGCTACGCCATTGATGATTAGAGAACGCAGAATTCATACTCTTTTTCTTCTTCTATTTTTTTTTCTTACTATTTTTTTTCTTTTATTTTTTCTAAACAAAATGTGTATGCGAGATTTAACCTGAGCTGTGGAAACATGCTCTAACAGTGTCGAGCCTTTGTGACAGGAGAATGCTCATGAATTCAATGTTCTCTTGCTAATACTGTTAACAGGCTATGAATTAGCACAACTGTATACCGCATTGTGTAACAGAATAGTTTGCATATTTTAATGCGAGCCTGGCATTTGGAACGTAAGATGCTGGAGAAGCCAATAAGCCTCGCAGCTATTGTCACGAGTCATTATGAAAAGTAGGCACGGCAGTTAAAATCCACTTCCACACAATTTAGATGCAATGAAACAGTGACAGAATTTTATCCACTTCATTAAGCTACTAATTTCTGGTAAATATTCAGCAATAGATCCTCTAAATGGCTTCCTGCTGCCCTCAAGTAGCATGCTGTTTCACCGCACATTGTCTCGTCTGCCTGCAGTATTGTTTACCTTAGAATGACTAATTTCTTACTAAAGCATGGAAATAAACCAATTTAAATCAAATGTCATGGAGTTAGCTATATGAAGTGTTTATATATGATGGCACATCTCAAAGTCCTTAATGATTTATAGTTCGGAGTTCATTTTTATTAAGTTGCTCTTAGTTTCGGAAGTTTCATCAAATATATATGTTTACATTTATTTATCAGAGGCAGCATTGACTCGGGCAACTCTAAGCTTTTTGTTGATTAGTTCATAATTGAATAGCTTATAATAGCAGGACAAAATGTATCTGTTTATTTATATATACCTAAACCCCTTAACAGATTATTATTATTATTATTATTATTATTATTATTATTATTATTATTATTATCTGCAATGGTGGTAGTAGTATTCAATTAAATAGCATGAAAAACTACAGAATTACAGTTTTAATTTAAGTTAGAAAAATGCAGTTCAATATCAGTATAATTAATAAAAGACAGTAGGAAGTACAGAAGAATAATTAAAGACTGCAATAATGTGAAACCCTTTTTTAAAGCTTAATTTAAAATAATATAATTATGTTGACAAATAAGTGAATGGTTACATGCTAAAGTAAAGATAGACACAATTACTAATTCAGAAACCTATTCAGCTTATATTGCTTGCTTTTATCGAGAGCTGATGTAGAAGACTTAGCTTTCATGGCCACACTCTATTTAAAACAAGAATCTAACACTGATTTCCCTGGTGCAAGCATATGAGTCACGTTTAATATAGCGAGCAAGTTCTGTAGTTCTTGCTTATTTTTGATATTTAAAGTGAGCAAAGTTTACAGTTTTCACAAAACTGTACCGTATATGGCATATTTGTTGGGAGTTAAAGACACTCTGGTTTCCATCCTTCCAGAATGTTCATGGTTTAATTGTTTTTCAGGACAAAATATAAAAAAAAAATTTAGGGTTTAAAAATAACCGTTATAAAATATCCACTTTTTTTTTTTACCATTATTAAAATTAATCCATGCACCCGTGGTGTGGTGCTTTTTAACTATTTCCAGATCTCTGAGTGATAAATAGTAACACATTAAAAAAAAAAAAAAAACAGTGATTAGTTAATTAATTTCAATAGTATTATATGCAGATCTCCCAAAGCTATGGCCTAAATCCCACCCATCCAAACGTACACAAACTGTAGCTACTGTACTCTGCAATATGTCAACTTTTTAATTGCAAATCAAATGCTGCCTCTGCTACACACATTCCTGTTCAATGTGCAGATATGTAGATTTATAAATTAAAATGATCTTTAATAGGATCTACTGTACATTACTAAATACTGCTCTTTTTGCCTATGTATTTTCCTATCCCTTCCTCTGATCTTATAAAAGAGATACAAAATGGTATACTGACAATAAAGATATCTTATGTTCATCCTTTTTTTAAGTATAAATAGAAATAAGGGTGATGAATGTAATTGAAGTAGTACTACCTATGGGTTAATGAAAATGGACATGAGTATGAGCAGATATTAGGAAATACTGCAGTTATGTGTCACAGTGTGCGGTCCAGCGGACGTCTCATTCTGTACTCACTAGATGGAGCCAGTGCTCTGATTTGGTTCTTGATGAGTGACTGTTTAGCCTGAGGTTCTGTAAGGACCCAGTGTGTGTTAGCAGACATGCAAATGAAATGTTAACATCACACAGTTGTACAGAGGGGAGGGGGAAGGGAGCAGCATGATGTACAACTGTAATTTGGCTGAATAGCAGTCCTTGAAATTGCTTTGCTTTATCAAAACTGATGCCACACTTCCCATCCTCACCACTGGCAGACACTAATGACCAATTGCTAATAAGTGGAAACATCCGTGGCCTTTTTTTTTTTTGTTACTAATAAAAACTTCTATTTTATAAATATCTATTTTCACTCCTGCTGTAAATGATCTCACGAGGCTATTTGAAGCATTTTTTTAATCGACTTGTTCAGGGATTCTTCTTTCATTAATTGCATTTTATTTAATAATAAATTTCATTTAAGAGTGTGAGATTTTGCCAGGTCACAAATAAGAATACTTTAATTCTTTATAGGCATGTCCAGTTTATTAGGATTACCTATATATTTATGCAGATATACTAATATGCAGTTAACTATGTCATGTGGCAGAAGTGCTAAAATCACGCATATACTGTACAAGTCAACTGCTGGAGTTAAAGTTGGCATTGAACATAATGGAAAAACCTCTTTTACCATCGATGGCTGTTTACCGTTAAAGTCAAACTGTTCATTTCGTAGGTTGTCCAGAACCAATAGCTACATAAAAATTATGCTAAAAAACTGAAAAAAAACCAAATGTAAGTTATTTCTAAAAATACTCAAAATGGCATGCCTAGCACCAACACTATACCACAGTAACCAACATCACATATTCCCTGATCTGATGGTTTGATATAAGCCATACCTGAAGCTCTAGATCTGTATGCATTGTGCTGTTATTACATGATTGGTTGATAATTGAAAGAACAAGCAGGTGTGTTTCAAATACATTGAAGGTACATTTACAAGTACATTTAGGTACCTGTATAGGTTTGTATCAGGCAAAGGTGTGTTTCTGATCTTGAGTTCATATCATATCATATCATGACTTTATACTTTTATGTTTTCTAATATACATAATTCCAGAAAAGGAAACATTGACTCCCATATTATAGCTTTGGCGAGTTTCATGTTCCTCACTAAAAAACCTTGATATGAACAGGAGCAGAAGTGGCCATGATTCATTCAGTCCCGTTTAAGCTCTTTTAATGGTTCACTCAGAAGCCAAGAGAAGAGAACAGAAGCCACCCTGTATGTGTGACAGCAGGGAGACAAAAGACAGGACAAGGAAGGACGGGCGGAAGGAAGAACGAGGGATAAACAGAAGGCTTAGAAAGTGAGAACGAGTAAGCGAAGGGGAGGGAGAGAGTGGCAGCAGTCTCCTGTATTTTTGTAGGAGGGCATCAGAGCATGTCAAGCCAGGGCAGCCAGCCAGCAGTAAGCTAATGGGCAATGCACGAGCGGCTGTGACTAAAGTAGCAGCGACAGATGCCATTATCTCAGCCTCATGCAGATACAATGCACAGGACAGCACAGTCAGGCCCTTGGACAGGCTCAGACTCTGAACGAAGTGTGTGTGTGTGTGTGTGTGTGTGTGTGTGTTCCCCTATGCTTGTTTAAACTTAATGGAACACGAAGGAGAAGCACTGGATAATCGCTAGCACAAGGATGTCCTGTTCCCCTTGTCTGAACCCGTCCACAATCGGTGCCTCCAAGTGAAGCTGCCTGAGTGTGTGACTAGGTATACACACTCTAGTTCCAGCTCTAGAGCTTCAGAATTCTACTTACTCGTCTCTCATTGCCTATTCACGAGGATCATGAAAAACATATTGCATGCTCTGTGCTCTCATCAGACCCAGCTTTAAAATATTCTGTTCTCGCTTCACCAGGGATATTCTGGTCATAGATAGGGGTAGAAAAAGGGGAGTGTGCGGTGTGTGTTCGAGTCCTGTGGGCTTAGTCAGAACCTGAGTTGTTAGACAGTATTTTTCCGGGTGTAACAAATGCGAAGCATGCTCGGTGTGGTGCAGCCATGTGGGGCAGTACAATGTAGCTCAGGGAAGGTTGTTGACAGTGGATTGTCACTCTTCAAGTCATTTGCCTGTCTCAAGTCAGATGTGAAGCTCTGAAATGGGAGGAGGGGCAGGAAAGAAGTGGCACGCTCGTAAGTGTGTGTCTTTTCCTTTGTAATCTGAATACAAGGCTGTCTCCTTATCTGCTCCTTTTACTTGTACTTTTATTTGAAGCTTATGTTTCTCTATAATATACCAAGTACAATGCTATTATTTTCTGTAAATGTTAAATATTTTTGTAGCTTGTGAAAAATGTTTATTTGTGCAATAAAAGGGTTTAATTTACTGTATAATAACATGCTGTTATACAGTGATGTCAAAACTACATAAATGATTGTGGTCACTCTTAATCATTTATTGACTGATCAATTTATTGATCAGTTTATTGAACAATTCTTTTTTTTAAATTCTATTATTTATTGAAAATCTATTGAAAAAGTTATAATCAGCAATTTCCTTTTTTTCCTCCACTGAACAGAATTTATTTGTCCATTATCACATACCAGGCCAATTTTATTTGATCCATGTCACAGACGGTTAAAACTGAGTTTAACTATTATTTTAATTTGTATAGGTTTTTTTAGTAATGTCCTCACCGGACTCTAAAGATAGGTACATACAAATATACATACACTGAGCTGGGGAAGGAAAGACCACTGCAACCGTAAGTGATGTTGCCCCAGGCAACTAAATTAATTAGCATGATTTTTTCCCCTCAAAAACATGCTAAATACTTTAGTAGTTTTTCAAGTTATTTCCAAGTCACTTTTGAAATAACAGTTTGTAAATCAACAGGATCTGTTCTGTTACAATTAGTTATTTTTTCGATCCTGTATTGCCTTTAATGTTTTAAACAAATGAAACACTGCAGCTTTATCTATTTTGTTATCTTGTATGGGATAAATTGCGACTGTGCAGAAATCACAGCCACATAATTCTTTTAACTGGTTTTATAACACATGAATTTTGTCCTCATTATAGCAATGATTCAAATCCGGGTTTGGCTGCAGTGGAGCTCCTCCATGGATGACAAATGAATTAATTTGTTGTAGGAGTGTGAGTGCCAGTAAAGGGTCTATTTAATAACAACGTAATGTGTGCGGTCAAGAAAAAAGGCAGGTTGCAATTATTCACATTCGTGTGCCTCTTTTCATCTGTGCGTGCATCATCACATGCACTGGTGGAAACAGTAAGAGTCTGTCTGTTTTGCTCTTGTTGTCTCCAAATATAGACCAAGCATGTGTTTTTGTGTAAGTGCAGTCTGTTCGTTTGTTTCGGTGACAACAAGAAGTTAGGTAATTTGTACTCCTATATTTGTTTAGTGTTTGTTCTCCAGTTATTTAATGCTTGTCTTTATAGATTGTTTAATAACTGAAAATTTATCATAAATGTCCTTATGGCTGGTATTTGTATAATGTGCATTTTAAAAGGATGACAGTGTTTGCATGGGTTCCCGAGTTAGATGTTATTTTGACCACTAGGTGCAGCTACAGAGTGCATTTCCATAGAGAGCACAGTGACGAGAGAACACGTGCACTGAGGTGATAAAGTAAAGCTTTATTCACACCAGCAGGTACAGTATATTGCTCAATAATCCACAAATACAGCTGAACAGAATCCATTTGTTCCCCAGACTGCATCCAAGAACCATGCCAGCTGATGAACATGTAGATTTTTGTGTTATGGTGTGGGAAAAGCAACTCAAACCACAATTTCCCAGTGTACGGTAAATAGCAAACCTATCTTGAGTCTCTAGATAGCAAAGACATGGCTACCAGATACAAATATGGGAATAATAATAATAATAAAGGAAGCACAATTTTTCTTTTTCACCTTGAGGATTCAGAGTAGAACAAAGGCCAATTTTCTCCATTATGAAGCACAATGTTGAAGCACAACTAAAGTGCCATCGGAATAAAAAGGAAGTGTTCCGTTATGAGTACAATAATGTAACTGTCTGGTTTCATCTATTTGTCTGAACATAAGAAATTATCCTATACTGGGTTTGAGCCAAATGCATGAATAGATTGCCAGCACTTGAACCACATGCATCACAGGGGCAGTGCCAGACTTTGCACATTAGGGTGACCAGGTTCATCCCAGTGCCTTACTTGGGGTGACAATCTAGGGTGGAACAACCTATTAACCCCAGCCTAAAAGAAATAACATGATGTAAGGAATAAAAAAAGGCAGCATTAATGTTTAAGCTACAAAACGCTAATCACTATCATTACATTAGCCTATTTAATGTATGCCATAAATTCAGTGTTATGTTTGCAAATAATGAGCATCAAGTTAATTATCTGTTTTTTTTTTTTTTACTGTTTGTTTAGAAACTTGCTAAACTTGCTTGCTCCAGCATTACAGTAGTAATCCTCGCTGTCAGGAACCTTCACATTTCCCAGAAATGATGTAATGGTTGTTCTGTAAATTTTTCAAACTAGACAATCAGAAAGAGTTTTACTAAAGCAAATTATTGTTATTATTATGAACAACAACAACAAGCTGAATGTCTTACTAGAATGGTCAGATGGATGGCCATACTTCATTCTCCACTCTTCCTGGCCATCTCTGCCCACCCCTTAGCTACACCTAATACAGTGCATACTAAACTTCTTTCTCACTGTATTTCAGAGGAAACCAGAGTGGGAATTTCCTTGCGTTTCAGTAGCAGATGGAAAACACTGATATGAGAAAAGTAAGTACACCTTGATGGGCAAAGGAGTTATCTTAAGGGATACAAAATCGATCCTTGGGGGAACATCCAGTAGATGAGAAAGACTAAAAACACCAGTCCCCCCTCAAAATGTAACCCCTTTAATGAGAAAAAATTGTTTGCCACAAATGGCCTGGCTCAGCGTCTGAAGATCATGAGCATGTACTTGCGTATAAAGCAAGTTAAAAATAAGAAAATACTTACAGCTGACTGCTGATCCTCGGACACTGGAGGGAGAGAGTGCTATTCCTTGAAAAATTAGATGTGCCTCCGGTGGCAACGAAAATAAATGGATTAGGATGTAGTGGTTTCCTTAGACTATATTGTGAAAATAATCTAGGAAGTTAGGCATCGTCTATGCACCGACTCAGCAAATATGCCGTGGGTTGTTAGAGGAGTCAATTCTCTACCTTTTCAAGGTGCAGTACGGAAGCTATCAGTCTCACCTTGGTATCACACCTCGGTATGGAGCGGCTCTGTGTGATGTGTTAAACGAGCATATACACATTTCAATAGAGTACACGTGTCTGTGCACATCTCTTCAACTATGTGTTACTATACTATACAGAAGAGATAAGGTGTACATGAAAACACTCTCTCTCTCTCTCTCTCTTTCTTTCTCTCTCACTCTCTCTTTCTGTATATATATATTGTTTATATTTTCTTAAAAAAAACTATCTTTCTGAAATTAGCCTGGAGGTACAGTATGTCACTAAGATTTTATTTCACTGCTTTGCATGATACTTGCAGTTAATCTTTTGTTCTTTAGTCATTTCAGAACACAATTGAAAAATGGTAAATGAATCTTGGTGTGATATATTAACAGACATGAAATTTGTGCCACTTTAAATTTAGTGTTATGAAAACACTTATACATTAACATGTCTCCGAACCACTCCTGCTATTAAATTGTCTTCATATATTTCAACTTTAAAAAAACTTTCCACACATTTTTGTGTGCACACTACCTCAGGAGATTTCTGGAGTTTCTCTGCCATTTTAAACTGTTGTCTCAGACATGAGATTATTTGAAACAATACAAGGATTATCTTAAATTGTTGGTGATTAATGTTAATGATGTAATCCACATAGAGTACGATATAGTACATCACTCACCTATTGTATATTTGTCTTTCAAACATTAATAATAGATACTGATGAGGATTGTTTTAGTATTTCTTAAAAAGATTACATTTTCTGCCTTTCAGTTTCTTATATATTATTTATAATATTTGCCATGTAAATAATTTTAAAAAAGAATGAAAGCATCAGATTTGGTTTATTCCATACTCAGGTAATAGAAAAGAAAGTGCTTTTCTTGTCTTGATTTATTTCTCATGTAGTGTATGTTGTTTTCACATAGTAAAAGCATTTTTTTTTTAACACAGGTGCAGGTGCGTTTCTGAATGCCTTTGGCAAGGGCAAAAAGCAGAATGGCTGCAAAAACAAGAAACAAGTAAACACAAGGGCACAACTTTTTGAAAAGAAAAAGGTTAGTCAAAATGTTCTTAAGCAACCTAGTATGTCATGTTCGACTTATAATTGTACATAAGGAATATTTGTGTTTTATACTTTTCAGTGAATTCCACTTAGATATTTGAAACTAAGCCAAGAATTCTGCAGTATAAAAATTACATGCTTTAACTAAGCTTTTTTATTTTATGACCCTAATGCAAATGAACCACATCTAGGTTTTAAACTAGCGACATTATTTAAATGTCTACAATTTAAAATTTAAATATGTTTTAGTTCCTAAGATTTATTTTTTTTCTTGCGTTTCCCCAGAGAACATATTAGGTTCCATCAGTGACCAGTCCATCAGGCTAATATAAATAATAATCTGAATAGCTGTGATTTGTGATTTGTGCCACTATAGTTATATGAAGAAATCAGAAATCAACCCCTTTTTATTTTTTCAAGCGGCCCTGCACATTCCTGGGGTCTGGTTTAAGAACCACTGGTATATAACACTTAATTAATGTGCAGAGAAAATAGCAAGGAGAAAGTCACAGGAGAGAAAAGAAGATGAAATGTGTGTGTGGAAATACATGATTTAATGAGCGACACAACTTGTTTGGAAACACTGCCTGCAAATCAACGAGTGTGAGCTAGTGTATTTAGTTTAGCAATGTATGTCGAGTTTAATAGCTGGCAAGACAGCATTTCCTTTGCACACACTGTGTACATTATTTGAGTGACGGCTGCATATAATGTCTCTATCACCTCATGCCTTTCAGATCTTTTAAATAAATATAACACTTTTTTCTTCTCTTTTAGCTCATATTTTAGCCTCAAAACACACACTGGGTGCTGGTTGGAATGCTGAATGAAATAAAAATAATATCTTTATCAATTAAATGAATTATATTTATATTAAACAGTTGATTGGCACTGCTTTTTTATTTTAACTTACAACTTTAAGTGTAATGAGACAATACTTTTAATTTAGAAAAAGCTTCACTTTATTTTATTTATTAATTTTTCTCACAGTTTTTGTTTGTTTGTTTTGTTTTTTTATGTATGGTTTATACAATAAATAACAATAAAGCTTACTGGTGTACGCCAGGCTAGGACAATTCCATATGTCTGCATGCATGCATGCATGAATGTTTAATTTCAATATTTCTTATGGACAAAGTTAACTGGTCCTTTTTGTGCTAGCAATGCAATAATGAATGTAGCTTTATAATAGCTTTAATATAATTGTCCTTAGGTCTTTTTTGGGTCATAAGACTATATAAGCATAATTCTTTCTCTAACTTAAAATGTATTTTTTCCCCCTAACATTTGGTTTGGTTTTATATGTTACTAATGTTATCTTAATTCTAATGTTAACGTCACTAAATATGAGGAAGAAATATATAAAGATTGCAATGGTGCATATATTTATATACTGTAGATGTACTGTATATTCCATATTTTAACCTCATAGAATTCTGCCCTATAACCTCTCAGTCTCTGTTTTATTACAAATGTGCTGAAACAGCCTTAAAAACAACAAATTCAGTTATAGACGGCACTGTAGGAGTGAAGGGTGAACTAAACCCAATATGAAGTTCAACAAAAATTTGGAGTTGCATTCAAATTTATGTGCATATAGAATGTTTCCACTAATATAATAGTATGTCCTGCTGTCTATTTTCTCTGGTTTGGTAGTGTCACTAATTCCATTATGGGACTTTGAAAATTATTTGAGTCCTGCTGCAGGAAAAGTTGCATCAAAACACCATACTTAGAACCATAAGTGTTTTAGTATAGAACATTTGTGTAAGGTGCCTGTCTCAGAAAAAAAAGATAATCTATACAATATAAATTCCGAACCTACGTAGAGTCAGTGTGCAATAGGTTATGTTAAATCCTGAAATCAGGATGATGTAAGATGTACTCAAAAGGTATAATGTTTTCTACTTTTCACAGTGAATTGCCATTAGTAATTATCATGAATGGGAATTTACACTGCTTCTGATGTACATTTGTGATATACACCAGCAACTGCTTTATCCTGGACAGGGACGGAGCCTATGACTTGAATATGAGGTGGAAATATACCTTGATGGGACACCAGCAGAGGGTTGGTACCTGGGACCATTTATACACTCTTTCATACATTCACTCACACTTAGGGGAAATTTAGTATTACCAATCTGTGGAAGGAAACTTGCATACATTTTGTTTATAACCTTTGATTGCTTTATTTAACTAAAGGTTGAACATGGTTATAAATTTAGAGCGCTCATTTAAAAAATGTACATTTTTTATGAGTTTGTGTATTATTTCAAACACTTATTCCATTTATGTATGTATGTATGTATGTATGTATGTATTTATTTATTTATATTTGTTTGTTTGTTTAATTATTTTAACCCATTCTATAAAAAGATACATTCATACTTATATAAAATAAAGTATATTTCCAAATTTGCAAATGTCACACACTTCTAATGAATCATAGTGTAAAGGGCAGGTTCTGACAAGCTCGAGGATGCATGCTTTTGTTTCCTGGTTCGCATCACCTTTGCATTGCAGGAGAGCAGGCATACCATTAGGCATTCAGTAACATGAATAATTCTTTCACTGCCAACTTTTAAGGACGCACAGCTAGGTCACCAACCATTTTTACACCAAATAGTGAAGGTAAAGATCTAGTGAGTGTGAGGGGAAGATTTAAACTTACAATATAAACTGAAAGCAGAATATAAATCATACACAGTATGTGTCAGTCGTGCAAAGTAACACAGAAGAGATGCATTGTTTTTGTGCTTCAGTATGTTTTATGAATATTTTGTTTCTACTTGCGTTTCAGTGTTTTTGTCCAATTTAAATTTCATATAATTACATTTTCAAACTTTGCTTATTTTCCACTGATACAATCAACCTGTATTTCTCAGATTTCATTTACAAACACTGAATTGTAAAACATTACAATATAAACCGCAGTTTGTCATCATTGGTTAATAAGGGCTTTTGCTATAACAAAAAGTTATAGCAAGAAAGAAACTTCTTACTGCAGCCAGAGGAAATAAAATTGGATGGATTTATTTTTAAATTACCACAGAAAACAAGAGGATGAATTAAGGTTAAGAAAAAAGTTGTTTAGTAGGTTCTAACCCTGATACGTGCCTATTTCAACTTAAAAACTGATTATTACTGTATTTTTCATAGTTGACAGTTCAGCAGAGATGATGCAATGTTGGTGCAGTGTAATCTGTAAATCTATCTTCCCCATTTCTGTAATAACCATGGATATGACTTTTGTTATATATTATTATATTTATATGGCAAGGAAACTGTTTGGCTATATTTTATTTGGGCTAAATGTCATTCTACTGGTAATTGATTGTTTTCCATGCTAAAAGCTATTATTTATCAGATTGTAAGCAAGAATGGGTGGCTGTATGTTGAATATACAGAATATATCTTTCTGACCAATTACATCAAACTATAAAGGTAAAAATATATGCCTAAATTAATATTTTGAAATTAATTAGATGAACACATATTTTCTATAATTTGTCAAATGGTTCGTTCTGCACAGGGGAGCTGACACAAATTCTGGGCCCTTGCGAATGTAATATACTGGGCTCCCAATATTGACAATTGCCATAGCATTTTTTAAGGAACCATATCACTTAGATGCCCTAGGAATTGTTCTTGCTTGGTCCCCCCCCCACCCCAATGAAGTGCACCAAAACAAAAAAAGGAAAAGCAAAAGCAAAAAAAAAGATGAGGAACCAATTAATTCAATTGGCAAAAAAGTTAAAATTTTAAGGAATTTAAGGAATGATTTATACTTTGATTATGCATTATAATCTGTACATTTTATGTTTTGTGTACTGTACTGGATATATGCATTCCTTGAGGGCTCTTTTTAAAATGTTCTATTTTCTAAGCTTGTGTTAGTTATACGCCTATTCATGGTAAGTAGTGAAAAATGTGGTAATGCAACGGAAATGAAATTTTCGGTTGAGTTTTCCATGTTTCTAAAGTACAAACATTAATAACAAACCAGTGGTGACAGTGGTTATGACAAACTCATAAAGGCAGCATCAGGGAGAAACCTTGAAAGATACCAGACACAAAAGGGAACCTAGCTTCTTTTGGGTGACATTGGATTGTTGAATTCTACACAATTTCTTTTCTACTACAGTAAAAGAATGTTCAATGCGAGTATATCGTAAATACTGTAGATATACTTACAGTTCTTAGAAATCTACAGCATGGTAGAGACAGGTGAGACAATCCACTGAATGAAGTGTGGATCATGAACATAAAATAATGCAAATCTTATCCATGTGGGATCAGCAACAGCAGCAAAATTCATGCAAAAACTCTGTTAGGTACCTCCCCACTGAACTAATTTAGCTTTCAGAGCCATGGTCATGAGTAGCATGTGGTGTAAGGATGATACAAGTTTCAGCCCTTAATAGCTGCCAAAGGTGGAGGCATTTCATCTGAGTGTGCGTGAGTGTGATAATGATTGACATTTATGTCGAACCATCTTAAAAAAAAAAAAATCAAATAGCTACCAGCATTCCTTAAGATAAAGCTAGCACACAGAGGTTACATTAAAAATGGATTGAAATGCCAAATATATTGACACGCATGTACTGTATGTGCTTATTGTTTGTTGTTTTGTTTAATCACGTAAAACATACAAAACAACATAATCCAGCCTAATGACCTTTTTATATTTTAATGTATGTAATGTTAATTTGTAAATATCATATGAAACTTCTACTTGAACAGTTCTCACATGGGTTACTATATAGGCCATATTTTCCATGAATTGTTTCATTAATGTATCTTAACTTTTTTTTTTACTTCGGTCACTTATATCAAATAAGATAATTCAGGATCAAGGTTCTGATTTAGATTGGGTGTTTAACTTTTAGTCAAAACATACAATTAAATAACATAAAATTATTTTCCTTGTGTCTCATTTAGTCCTATTATATAAGGAAGTCTATGATTGACATAGTACTAGACATCAAGCAGAATCTACTTGAAAATTCATAAGACATGCATGAGAACATTTCGGTCCTTGCTCTACTTAGGAGCTGCTCCAAACTGCAGATTTGATTTTCTCCCTGTTTGCGTTTTAGGGAGTGCATAATTGGTGGGCAATTTGCATTTCTGTTTTTCTCCTGCAATTACACCCATAACTCTTCATAAGTCATGGTGTCAGACTGTTCACCCCAAAGAGAGAAAAAAGAAACATAAAATGAAATTTGTGGCATACTTAATAAACTTGAAGGAGATGGCTGGGTTTTTAAATGGAATAGGGACATCATGTGCACACTTAAAACAGCATAGCCTTTTCCTCCTTTTTTTCTACTTAAGTACTGACACCTTTTTTTTTTTTTGCTTCACTAGATGTCTAAAATGGACAAACCTACAGCAAAGTAGTGTGAAGTCAATCGGTTTGTTTGTATCACATTTTATACAGTATGCAGGATATAAAGTTGCTTGGTTTGCACTATTTTCCTATTTGTCGGCAGATGCGTGCAGAAGCATGGTTAGCAACTGTCAAATCTGAGTGTAGTTGTGCCACAAATGATCACATGTTCATTACTTACGAACTTGAAAGTGATGGCAGGGACAATCAGCTGAATCATGGCTTAAGTCTGAGAAACCGGCCTTATTTGTAGAAAGTAAAGGAGAGTGGAAGAGCTCATGAATAGACGGATGAGAAATGTGCACATGGGAGAAACAGAAAAGAGAAGGAATAAAAGAAAGGAGGAAGAGGTGGAGAAAACATGGAGGAAAAAGGACAGAGAAGAGTGGGCAGAAGTGAGGTGAGGGGCCAGAATGACAGACAGAGAGACAGACAGACAGACAGCGGAGAAGGGGTGAGTGATGGAGGGTTGAGGGGATTGGAATGATAATGCAAGCGAACGGAGCAGTGTGTGAGGAAAGAGCTGAGGGAGTTGTAATGTCCAGCTGCCCTTTGCCTGGGCACCTTATTAGACTCACACCATAGTCACACCAAATATTTAAGTGGACATGGGGGAGGAGTGTACGTCTGGATTAACTGCTGAACAGCTTTACTCTTATGTGGAGTAGCAAAGGTTAGCACATGTGTGTTTCAGGGTAAGTCATTTAATGAGGTGAGAGGGTAAAGGAACAGAAAGGAGGAAAAAGCATTTTGTCCCAATGTCTGAAGTAGGATCAAATCAAAATGCACAACAAAACTGGATAATCGATAGATTCATTGAATGAGAGATGATCACTTCTTTTTTTATCCCTTAAACCAAGATCCAAGAATTTGGGGTTTAGGCCAGTTTAAGAATAAATGACAATTAAAACTAAGAAGTGAGTAAAATACACTGACCTGGGAGAGAGGTGAGGGTGCCTATGTGACACACATAATGAATGGCTGAACTTTCCATCGCTGAGGTGGCATACCAAATCATCTCACCCTGGGAGAGGCACAGCCATGGAGCCAGGGAGAGGGAGATATATAGAGAGAAAGGAGAAGGGAGGGGGAGTGAGAGAGCATGGTTGCCACGGGGGCTAAGTGACAGAAATTAATAATTAGTGACAATGATTGACAGCACGCTCTCCATCTGCGGCCCACCGTTGCCTCCGAGCGCTTGCCTCCGTCGGCGACCGCGGGCACAATGAGCTCCAGCGGGATTCTGGGAGACAGCAGTGATTGACAACTGCCTCCTGGAGAGATGGGGACAGTGCACATGGAGGGGTGATGCAGAGAGTGAGGGAGAAGGAGGAGGAGGAGGAGGAGGAGGAGAAGGAAGAAGATTGGGAACAAGAGGGTTGGAGGTAAAGGGAGCTGGTCAGGGTGAAAGAAAAGCAGCCCTACCTTTTTTACCTTTTATGCACCAGCATAGCCAAACATAACATAGCCATTATGCAAAGCAAACATGCTTTCACTAAGAGAGAGAGAAAGAGAAAGAGAGAGAGAGAGAGAGAATTTAATAGTGTAAAAAAGTGAATAGATTCTGTACTTCTGTAACTAGAGGCTAAAATATTGCAATCATATGTAAACAATTTTAAGTTTAATTTTTAAAATAAACTTCTGGAAAATACATATCACAAAAAATGTAACTGATCATTTTAAACGCCTTGGCCTGGTATTTAATAGCATCTAAACTTAGTGTGTGACGATACCTGAAAGTTGACAATATGTCAAAGTTCCACTAGTTTCTGAAGGAATTCTTCCTTTTCTATCTCTTTTCTTTTTGTTCTCTATTCTTTTAAAGGTCTGTAGTGCAACTCGTGATGAATAAGCATCTGGATAATGTCCACAGACTGCACAGGAAACAAACAAACAAACAAACAAACAAAACCTTGAACTCCTTAATTCCCCTTGAATTAAGTAAAAAGCATTGTCCTGTCAAAACTGTGAACTTCCCCTTTACTAACAGAAACACATTAGATGTTTATGTGAAGACATTTAACAGAGTACACATGGCTTGAAACAGTGCACTACAGACGTACATTTAGAGAACATTGCCCAGCGGAATTCCTCCTGTGCCAAACACGCTTCGGTTTACTTTGACACGGGCTGTTCTAATACCTCTCAGAAGCACTTTAGCTTGGACACAGGTCTCCAACGCTTACACGCACACACCTGACCTTAGGGGGTAGAAGCAGGGCAGCACAGCAAACAGAGGGTGCTGCTGGGAAATGAGTCATATCAGAAGACATTATTGATTCCAAACAGCCTCTTTCACCACAGTTATGTCTCTTTCTATTTTCTTCTCCTTTGCCTCCAGCAGGTGATGCGTCTGCTTTCTGTCTGTGGTCATAAATAGACAGCACCTGTACATAATTACATTCTTTCCATTGGAACTTTTTTTTTTTTCTTGCATAAAAATAGTCTGTGCAGAAATCAGTTTGTGTTCAAATAGACATTTTTTTTTCATTTATTTTTTTGTACCAATGTTTGTTAAAGTTTTAAAGTATTATTATTATTATTATTATTATTATTATTAGTAGTAGTAGTAGTAGTAGTAGTAGTAGTAGTATTACACCTTTTACTAATGAATAATATATGTACCCAAATCCTAAAATGCTGGGGGATGAGGTGATATAAATGGGGTGGTAGTTCAGGAAAAATATTAAGACAAAGAAATATTGTATATAAAGGGTGGACCAAAAGTCTGGGTCCACAGATTGTTTTGAATACAATTCCACATTTTTTACTTTTTTAATTTTAGACAGCTTGAAATGAACAGAAAATCAAACATAACAGATCTAAGACCATTCAATTTTTTTTGAGGCGATCTAAAATCTTTGTCTTTTAGATTTTCAAAACAATCATTGCACAAAGGAGGAAATCATATCAGCCTGTAACAACATGATCCTAGATATAACATCTATACACCAACTAGTTTATTTAATTATCTAATTGGCCATGTGTGATGTGTGGCAGCAGTGCATTGCATAAAATCGTGCAGATATGGGCCAGCAACTTACATAACTTACAGATAATGTTCGCATCAGCAATCAGAATAGAGGAAAATTGTGTCCTCAGTAAATTTAAATGTGGCATAGAAGTGCTGGGGTTTTCATGCACAACATTCTTTAGAGTTTACTCTAATAATACACGAAAGAAACATCCAGGGAACAATAGTTTTGCAGATGCAAATACTTCCATGAGAGAGAGATCAAGCCATTGAAAAGGTTGCAGTAACTCAGATAAACACTGTACAATTGTAACATCTCAAAAAGCTAGAGGTGGTTGGGTTACAACAGCAGAAGACTATGTTGGATTTTTTTTTTTCTGTAAGCCAAGAACAAAAAGCTAAGGTTGCAGCAGCCACAAGCTCACCTAATCTATTCTATGTTTTTTATGTAAAAACCTAATAGTCGGTCTTAGTATTAGCCAAAATGAAAAAAAATAATAATAATGAACTGTGTCAAAACTAAGTAGCCCCCATGATTCAAAATCTTGTAGATCCATCTTGAGCAGCAATTACTTAAAGTAATTGTTTCTTATATGACTATAACATTCTCCCACATCATTGTGTAGAAATTTTAAGAGAGACAATCTTTTTTACAACATCCTTTTAATTCATTGAGATGTCTGGGCATTCGCTAATTCACAACTCTCTTAATGTCCCACCAGGACAGCTGAAGACTGGAACAATGTACCCTGGTCTGATAAATCTTGATTTCTGCTGAAGCATACAGAAAGCAGGATCAGTATTTGGCTCAAGCAGCATGAACCCGTGAAATCAACTGGCATTGGATTTACATAATAGGATGGTGGAAGTGGTGTAATAGTGTGTGGAATTTATATATATATAAATATTTAAAAAATTATATATATATATATATATATATATATATAATCAATCATCATTTGAATGCCCAAAGTCTTTCTGAATATTGTTGCTTATGTGTATTTCTTTATGGTAACAATTTACCCATCTGTCTATATAGCTATAGTATAGCATGATAATGAACCTTGTCTTAAGCTGGTTTCATGAACATGATAGTGAGTTCAGTGGCCTTCACAGTCACCGGATCAGAATCCAATAAAACACCCTTTCACCTGCAATCAAGTTAACATAGACTATTATCTCAAAGGGATATGTTCAACATCTTGTGGACTTGATGCCACAAACAATTCAGGTGGTGTTGTGTGAGCAAAGGATGGCACAAGTATTAGTATAGTGTTCCGATATAGTATAATGTTTAATAGTTATCAGTTAACAAAAAGCTCCATCTATACATCCCAAAATTTCTAGAGCGCAAAACCTCCTGAATGGAGTGCCAACCCACTGGAGTGCATAGGCACACGTATACACACACATACTGTACATTCATACACTACTGGTAATTTGGAAATGCCCATCAGCCTACTATATGCCATGACTGTGGGAGCAAATTAGGGTACCTGGAGGAAACCCACCAAGCACAAAGAGAATATGCATAAGCAGAAATTAAAAGGCATGTTGGGATGACAGTTCTTAAGTGGTTTTGTGAAGATTACACTCGTAAAAAATGTGCAAGTGCATGTGCACATGCACAGTGATTCTTGCAGGTGACTCATGTTTTGTCAGGATGAGAAATAGAAAGCATGGATAGAAGAATGATAAACATCATTAATCTTTAGTTATTGATCTTTAAGTTTGTGAGGGAGTGTGACAAAATTGATGTAAGTGGTAGTATACTGAGGAAATATAACTCCAGGGATGTTAGACTGCATTGAAATTGGAAGATTTCTGCCCAGAGTAAGCAGTGAGCATGCCTGGACCTTTGTGCGGTAACACTTATAGCCAAACACACACACACACACACACACACACATACACACGTTAGCTGACAGCTGGTGTCCGCAGGGCCCAGCAGGTGCTGTGTAGAGTCCAGGGAGAGAGCGACGCTCTGAGGCCCCCTACCTCTACTGAACTAAATGATGTCTGGACACATGAGTTTGGGTTGACCTACACATTTCCCTTTCTGAAGTCAGAGTCTGCTGTGTTGAGTTAATATACACCAGCCTAGTTGAGCATTGCTTATTACAGTTGTATAAAAATATTTTTACACAGCAAAGCAAAACAGATTTATCATTTTCAGACAGGTTTTGAATTACAGGTGGAACAGTATTCATGATACAATAGTGTGTTTAAGTAGTGCAGGGCAGGGAAAGCATTAGTCAGATTGCTTGCCCCTTACATTCAGCAAGAGAATGACCAGTAATGGTTTTGAATTTATTTGTTGCAGACCAAAGTGACCACAAAACTGGCACAGGTCACATTTGCTGTACCTTCAATTTGACAGTAAGCGTATATGCACTGTGTAATGCTTTTCTGCATTTCTGCACTGCTAAAAAGCTTACCAAATGAAAATGAGGAAAATTAAAGTTATCAAAATATTTTCCTTTACAATATTATGAATATGTGACAAATTTATGCTAATTCTATCATTTTAATTTCTATACCTGGTAAGTAATTTTCAGATAATTGTACTTTTTTCTAGATTTTTTTAATTAAGCATAATCATTTTCCAGTAGTATAAGACAATAAATGAAGAAAAGAGTAGACGTTCCCTATTTTTTAATTATTTTTTAATTATTTTTAAATTCCCTGATTTTAATTACTAAGATATCATATTTTCAGTGTGCTGGGTTTGATCCATGTTGTCATCTTTGTTGTAATTCTTTATAATTACAATTTACTAATGTCTTTATTTTTGTAAGTGCCTTTACTACTTAATTCATGTGAACTCAAGCTCGATTATAATTTTCATGTCTCAGAGATTAGTATTTAGAAATGAAATTTTGAAGAAAAAAAAACGAGTCAAGTTTTATGTCATGCAGAAAACCTTTCCTGCACAAAACACATTTTTAAGTTGTCTGTGTAAATATATAGTAGCAGCCTATGAGTGTACAGTCATGTTCAAAAGTTAGTACCCCCTCTTTTTTCTATTCTATGTTTTTTTTGTGTAAAAACCTAATAGTGGGTCTTAGTATTAACCAACAGAAAAAAAAAAAAACCTGTGGTCAAAACTAAGTACCCCTCATGATTCAAAATCTTGTAGATCCAATGTAAGCAGCAACAACTTGAAGTAATTGTTTCATGACTTTAGCATTCTCCCACATCATTCTGTAGACATTTTGAGAGAGACAAACTTTTTACAACATTGTTTTAATCCATTGAGATGTCTGGGCACTTGCTAATTCACAACTCTCTTAATGTCCTACCATGACCCAATTTTGACCAAGTTATAGCTGTCCGACAGATGGCCTTACATTTGCCACTAGAATACTCTGGTATACAGAAGAGTTCATGGTCAACTCAATGGCTGCAAGGTGCTCAGATCCTGTGGCTGCAAAACAAGCCCAAATCATCATCACGATGTGTTTGAGCTATAACTCTTGTTTTTTTAATTATTTTCTCTAAGCAATGCACAGTCTGACCCTGGAGTGAAAGCGATGGGACGCCCACTCCTGAGAAGAATGGCAACTGTCTTGAATGCTTTCCACTTGTAAATGATATTTCTCTTAGTAGAACAGTGAACTTTAAATTGTTTGGAAATGGTTTTCAGATAGATTTGCAGCAACAATTGCTTCTCTAAGACCATTGTGTTATGTCTTTCACTCTTGGAATTATGTTAACACACAACGCTTTGTAGAGGTATGCACACCTGATGATCAGTTAATCAAGGGCTGATGATTAGCAGCACCTAAATGCAACTTTACCATGCAAATTACCCTTTATATATATATATATATATATATATATATATATATATATATATATATATATATATATATATATATAATATTTGTATTGTTCTTTGTTTAAGGTTTTTGATCATGATTATTTTGTTTACGTTTTTACCCACACACGCACACACACATAAAAGAGGGGGTACTAACTTTTTTTAAACATGACTGTAAGATGCTAGGCTGTGATCTCAGTCCTTGTTTTAGAGTGCTGACAGAGAATCTCTCTCTCTCTCTCTCTCTCTCTCTCTTTCTCACTCTCTCTCATATACATGGCCTCTATTGGTCAGTGTGGGACCTCAGCGCTGCATGATGTTGAAAGGCTCTGCACACACACACCTGGCTGCTGGCTGCTTCTTTGGTCTGCATCACCTTTTGTCAAGACCATGTTAATTAAGCCCTGTCAGCATCACACATGCTCGCAAACACACACACACACGCACACGCACACACACACACACACACACACACACACACACTGGGGTGCCTTTTAATGAGCCTGCCAATTGAACGCGATAGACACCAGCCCAATGCCCTTGTTTTATTCCTGGATGAGCTTGTGTATGTGTGTTCTGAGAAGGTGGAAGACACGCACAAAGGAGGAGGGGAGGTCAGCTGATGAGAGATTGTTTATCAAAAAAAGAGAGTCATCCCTCTCTCTTTTTTTTGGGTGGGGGTGGAGGAGACTAAGTGAGATGTAGCTCTTCTTTTTCAGGGAGATGAAAGGGCCCTGGCGTGGGGCTTCCAACAAAAGTGCCAGCGATCACAAACAAACCTTCAAATGAAGCACATCAAAGGCGCTGCCCCAATTGTTAGCCTCTTGTATCCAGGGAAAATTGGCTCATTAAGGGCAAAAAATGACATTGTTTACATTAACCGAGGGCTCTGATTAGATGCAGCCATGTTTGTTGTGTTGTGTTGTCCGCTTTCAGTGCCGCCGCTTACCAACAGCCCACTTCATGCTCACGCCACACAATCGCTCCTTTGAAGGCTTTCTTTCAGTGGAAAAAGAGAAGAATGGGAGGAAAAAGAAAAGGATAAACACACAATCACAATTACACGCGTGCACAAACAGACATGATAGTTCTTTCTCTCTTTCTATTACTTACTCTCTTTCTCACACTCTTTCTCTGCCCCCCACGTCAGTGTTCTCTGTTTAGAACTAATTAGGTTGCCTGTGGAAAGAGCACAGGATGAGAGGATAGTTGGGTCTGTGATGAATCTGTTTGCATGGTAAAAGAGAGGGGTATCGGTAAATGAGAGAAAAAATAAAAGGAATGAAGAGGGAGCTCAAGGCTTCTGTTCATCACTTAAATGAAAAAAGGGGTCCATTTATTACTCTTTAGCTTTTTTTCACTGTCTAATTGATGCTTCAAATATCCTGACAAGTTTCGTCCTGTCACAGATTTAAGAAAGAAGGTGTCGTGGACTCACTAAGTCTCACTCTGGTGGTCCCTCCCCTCCACCCCTACAACACTCCAACACTTGAACACTCCTCAAGCTGTTCTACCATGACGTTATAGATACAGTTAATCATACAGGTGATTAAGACTGCTCCCATGAAGGGCATATTGTTTCATACAGCTGTCTTATGTACCAGAAAGATCACTAATTCATCTGTAGTAGACTCTTTATCCTGGTCAGGGTCAGGCTGGATCCGGCACCTATTCTGGGAACACTGGTCACACAAACACATTCGCGCACATCAGGGAGTAATTTAGAGCCACCAATCCACCTACGGCCATGTTGTAGACACTGGAAAAAAATCAAAGAAGGATAAAAATAAAAATAAATGAATGAATGAACGAATGAATGAATGAAATTATAATAACTTATTAAATTTATTATTAAAATAAATGAGCTGCTTTTGTACCCTTTTGTTCTGGCTAATATTTTTGCTTTAGTTATTTTTTTCTCTTTATATCTAAAATAAGAGAAATTTTGTAACACTCCTTCATAATCTTTTAAATCTTGATATCTATCTAAAAGTTGTGTAATGGTTCACACACATGACCATAACACAAGAAACATGTTCTTTGTTTTTTGGAGCAAGCAATGATTTTTGTATTAATGATAGTATGTATTAATTCTATATTATTTATGTATGTATCTGAATATTTTTTTTGCAGTTAACCTTTCCTAAGTAAATTCATTGTGTCCACATTAAACATATGTTACATATGTAGTAATGGTAGCTCTATGTAGCTAACCTTGTCTTAACATTAGAACACTACAGCAGCGTAAGGCTGGTCCAAGGGAAGAAAAGGGAAATTTTCAGTAACTAATCAATTCAGTGCAATAAATTATTATTTGGAATATTTTACCTAAACATAGATAGTTGGCATAAAATAAATATAGCTTTTATATCACCTGAAAATGCTAACACTAAAATGTATTTGTAGCACATCAATCAAATAATAATAATAATAATAATAATAACAAGAACTATTGCCACTGGAGTGGCTAATAATTTATTTTTTATAAATTCTAGACAGCTTGCTCAAAATGACTCATAAGGATTACAGAGGACTGGATCATACTGGGTTTAGTATCACACTATTTTATAAAAAATAATCTTTTCTTGAAACTTTCTTTAACTAGACTAGAATGTTTACAATGTTGTATATAATTTACAGGCTATTTTGAAAGGCTTTTAAGTAGGTTTAATTAAAATCCATACTCCTTACTTCTGCTTGTGTGGCTCTGCAAGAAAGAAAGAAACATCATTATCACACTTTTCCTTCCTTTTTGTCCCTCTCTTCCACTTGCTTCACCCTTCCTCACCTTCGATCTCTTGGGGAGACTGACCTCCCCGTAAATAATCATGACCACTGTGCCGACTTTGACCCTCCCTCACCTTCCCATCCCCAAACTTCATCCCCAAACACATGACCTGCAGGTCAACTCACCATATTATACATCCTTTACACACACTCATCCCCTCTATATTCAACTTCCATTTACATAGAACCTTTTCCTTTTTTCGTCTCGCTCTCTCTGCATTATGACAGGCTCCAGACAGCTCAAAATGCTGTGGTAATTACCATTTAAAATAGTTAAGCATTTCTTTTTTGGAGGGAGGAGAAGTTTGCCCAGTAAAGCACTGGAGGGTGGCTGTGTACGGGTGCAGTGCTGCTGAGGTGAAGAATTCGAATTGCCTTGACTTTTGACCAGGATTGTCTCCTGAGGGAACCAGTGCAGTATGGGAGGGCACACTATGACTTCTTTTCTCCATTTAGGCCTCATATGGAAAATATAAATTGGTTGCGGCAGGAGAGGAATGACGCATTGGCATTCTGCATGCCAGCCATTCTGATTCATGAGCTTGTTTTGAGGTCCTAGCTGACTTTCCATTAGAATATCTAAAGAATGCAACAAGAAAAGTGGGTTTGATTGCTTTTTCATGTGAGGTCTTGTGATTGTTCTGATGCTTGAATGGAGCTCGAAATATACTTCATATCCCATTTCTATCTGAGCAAATATAACTGTAAAATATTGCATTATTTTCTTTAAAAAAATTTTTTTTGTTATTATTAGGTAGAAGGAAACATTTTGATAATGTTAAATTAGAGGAATCCAACTAAATCGATGTGATTGTTTTGGATTTCATATTAATAAAGTCATACGCAAAGTTATAACCCAGCTTCAATGCACAAGTTGTCTTATGTCAATTCTTTTTTATCTTGCCCTATTTTCCCCCAATTTGGTTACCTGCCAATTCCCACCCGCAGTCAGCTCTCCCCTATGATATGACAGCTACCAACTGGTGAGGTTGAAGGCTAACACATGCTTCTTCCAAGACACGTGAAGCAAGCCAACCACATCATTTGTCCTGCTGCTCATGCAGTGTAGCGTCCTCGGAGTAAAGCGCTTTCTACTGTCTTCCTCATGCAGGAGGGTTGCAAGTGACTGACAGGCGAGAGAGTAATACCTTTCCTCCCACCCAGAGAGCAAGGCCATTTTTCTCCCTTGGCTTCCAGCCACGGATGGCTGTTGCATCATGGGGATTTGAGCTTACAGTACTGTTCGATCGCTAGACATATGTTACTGCCCTGTTAAAGCAAAACGCCCTTAACTCCTTCATCAAAATGTTGTCTCAGTGATTATCCAGTGTTTAGATATATATGGTGTTGAACTGCCTTAAAATGGCAACCTATCTATATTTATTATTAGCAAATTTCACACTATGTAGATTTCCTTTACAAAATTATTGTTTGATCAAGTTTGTGGCTTACTGCCCTCACTACATCTTTTAGTGGTGGAAATATATTTCTGCCTAACTTAGCTCGTGCACTTCCCCCCTCACTACTTGAGACAAAACAAATATTTCATGTCAGATCATCCAATAAACCACAAAATAGATCATGCAATAAACTGCTAAACAGATCAGTGTTCATTTTGAGGCAGATCCTTCAGGATCCTATTGCAGAAAAGTATGACATGCCCTCACACAGTCCAGGAATTATTTGGAGACTCCAAACAGTTATTATGGTTGTATACATTCTGATTGACTTTATCCAAGGTTTGCGTAGAAGCGTGCATGAAAATCTTACTTTTATAATTATATGAATTAAGATGCCATAAAGCAAGACTCCATCATATGCTGTCTTAGAGTACAGCTATATACAGTATATAACGAGCTGATGTTTTTAAACTGTTTAAGATTTAAAAAAAAAAAAAAAAAAAAACGTAAGAAGTGTTTTAAATCACTGAAGTAAAAAGAAAAGACAAGAAGACAAAAAAAAGTTAGCGAGATTAATAATATTGGGTTAATATAGGAGGATGGGAACTTAATGCAAACTTCAATGAGAACATTATTAGAATGACCAGATCCTGTTTATGTAAGAAAAAAAAAAAAACATGAACATGGTGGATCACAGAAAAAAGTTTCAGGATGTGTTTATTTTACAACTAAGCATCTGTTGTTGCTGGGAAAAGAGTTTGGAGATGTTAAAAGGTTAAAGCTTAAAATAAAATGATCAGCGTTAATGTACTTAATTATATTACTAATTCCCCCATGTACATGTCTGAATGTCTCAACTGTATGGTTGAACTCTCTGCCTAACTTATTAATACAAAAAAATTAATTTTGTAAGGTTGGGTATCTTATGCTTGTTTACACTAAGTTGTACTTCTTTTGTTGTCAGCTAAATTCCCCTTTCTGTCAGTTTGTTATTTATTTATTTTTTAAATAGCATCATTTACATTTACATTTACATTTAGGCATGTGGCAGATGCTCTTATCCAGAACCACTTACAAAAAGTGCTTTGACGTTTCGGCATTGGACGTGATATCATACTTTATACTCATTTAAATTAAGTGTTGTGGAACAGCCACAAGAAGTTGGTCCCTTTTACCACTTATAGCGCTTTATTTTCTTCTGGTCTAGTTTTCTAGTAGTCTACATAAAAAAAGTTTTTTTTTAATACAGTAGTTCAGTATACAGATTTTTATACAGTAGTTCTCCAGCCTTCCTGAAGAACATTTTGCCTTTCATTTTTAGTTCGTTCCCTGTAACTGACCTGATTTAGAGAAATGTGTTTTGTTTGTTAAGCCATCTAGTGGCCTATGAATCATTTAAGCATTAAAAAAAACACCTACGTTAAAGCATCTAACTTAAGGCATGAACCAGTGAGAAACAGGTGCAGATGATGCCAGATGATCAGGCTGGCGATTGGTATAGTGCTAACGTTGAATGCTGAGTGATTGAAACAGACCAGAGGGGAAATGAGGTTGCTGCTGAGGTTCTTACATAAACAAGCTATTTTTTACTTCTATCTTAGGCATGTTTCGCCTCAATCAAAGGAAACATTTGTTCCTATTTCTTTAACTTAACCTACATATTTCATTTAATTTAATATGAAGAAACAAGGGTGACTAAAGATGTTTGCACAGAACTGTACTGTACCTCTGACCTTTACAAAGCACTAAAACTGAAGACTCTTTCCAAAAATGCTAAATAATCATCTCTTTACAAAAAGCGTCACCAAATCAATTAATAATCAAACTTTGGACATTTAAAAAAATAAATTAATAAAAAAATTCATTGCGCACCTTCTACATGGGTGGGCTTTCTCTGGGTACTCCGGTTTCCTCCTATAGTCCAAAGACATGTCGGCTAGGCTAATTGGAGTTCCCAAATTGTCCATAGTGTGTAAAGGAGTGTGAGTGTGTGTATGTGTGTGTGCCCTGCGATGAATTGGCACTCTGTCCAGGGTGTTCCCTCCCTCATGCCCTAAGCCTCCTGGGAGAGGCTCCTGGTCCCAGAGACCCTAAATACAGGATAAAGCAGTATGGAAAATGAGTGAGTGAGTGACCTTCTACATAGATTGTTTCCCAAGTTCCCATGAAGGGCTGTTGTTAATATATTATCCTGAGGGTATTAATATAAACCTGTGATTTGTCTTGCAGCTAGAGCTACTGTCAGAGCTTCAACACCTTCTGACCTAACCAAATTGAGAATTCAGCAGTGCTGTGGTCTACGGAAAGGTATCATATGTTATAGTTCCTAGACCTGCAGTTCTCTCAGCCTTCTGCATCTTTCTCTCTTATCTAAATGGACCATTCCTCTGGTCAAATATAGCTGTCCATTTATCAAAGCATGTGGCCTAAAACAAGTTTTAGCCTCGTGTCTGCTAGCAGGCTGGATTGCCCTGTTAGTGGACCAGAGGGAGCAGTGATGAAATTGTGCGAAGAGCAGAGATGAGAATAACTGAATGGGAAAGATTTTACTGAGAGAGAGAAAAAAATTGGAATGGAAAAGTAAGATTTTGATTGAATCTGGAGTGTCTACAGAGGCTTTAAAATTTACTTAAGGGTATTTCCCTCCCAAACCTATTCTGCCCTTAGCCATGAACTCAGAGCTGGAGAGAAACAGGAGAAAAGGTTCTCAAAATGAAAAGCCAGACAGTGAAATAGAGATGGATTTATAGCGCTTAACAGCCCTTCTGAGATTGATATATAGTTAGGATTTGAACCGCTGAATGTGGACCTTACAAATCACTTCTGTTCATATTTTTTTTAACGCAAATCCATGCAAAAATGTGATGTAAATTCCGACAGTTTGTCCTCTGTAACATAAATGCTTTTTTGAAATCCTCCCATTATGCTTAATGGAGTGTTTAAAGTGTTCTTGCTGCTTAGTGTTTGAGGTGCAACAAAATAATAATGCATACATAGACTTTTCAAACATCAGCCATATTGTGCTGTCAAAGTTTTCACTGATTATCGCATGGATTTCCCTCAGGGTTTTCCAAATGGTGTCTGTGTATCACTATTAGAAAGGTTAACAATTATTTTTTCCCTTGAAATTAGGGGCAGTGACCCTAATATGAGGCCACTTAGTGGCTGTAATAAGACGATAATTGGGCAATGATGATAATGAACCCCCCACCCCCGCCGCCCCCGCACACACACACGCACACACACACACACAGAGAAACTGATCACTCGAATTTATGCTCACTGTCAGTTAGGCATAATGGATTACAGCCAGATTACTTGCATTTATCTTTTCTCAGGAATGAGAGAGAAATGGAAGGAGTGTGTGTGTGTGTGTGTGTGTGTGTGCAGGTGTGTAAATGTGCGTGTGTGTGTGTGTGGGGGGGGGGCGCGTGGCATGTGTGTGTGTGTGTGTGTGTGTGCGCGTGGCATGTGTGTGTGTGTGTGTGTGTGTGTGTGTGTGCGCGTGGCATGTGTGTGTGTGTGTGTGTGTGTGTGCGTGTGTGTGGAGAGTAAGAGAAGGGAGAGGCACTGGTAATATCCCAAATCATCTCATCTCTTTCTTCATCATTGTTACTTTTTCCATTCATTGCCCCTCTCTGCTCACCCCCTTCACTGATGGCTGTTGTAATTGCATATGCACATTTTCCCTAAGGGCTTCCAAATTAAAAGAAAGTACTCCATCCATCCAGCCACCCCCACCCAACACCCACACACACACACACACACACACATGGAGCTCACAGCACTGCTCTGGGGACAGTAAGCTTATTTGAATGGAACCTCTTGAATCCCTCTCATGCTTCACGTCACTAATGAATAAATAAAACACACACAGGCAGTGGATTGACTTTCACACATGGGTGCTCTTGCTGTGATGAGATGAGGGCAGTCATTATCATGGGCAGGAGAGATCTTAGTATGAGCTTGACAGTGTGAACCTGTCATTTCTTATTGCTCATGATACAGTATGCGGTGGTATTCTTATACTTTATTGATCCCTAAAAGATCCAAACAATATAAAAAGCTCCAATTTTGCATACCATCATCCTAACTTTACTAAATAAAGGCTAATACAGATTATTTTAGTGAGTGCATATTAATCACATGCACACGCACACACGCACACACGCACGCACACACACACACACACACACGCACACAATTACTTGTATGAAATTACAACTTTTTGAAAATATAAGTGATGATGTATTAAACAAATGGGAGCATGGATCAAGAGCTGGTTGAATGTAGGGTAAAAATGGATGCATTTTCTTTTTTGTAAGATAGTGTGCATTCATCACTCTTTTTATTCCAATAGAGGAATATGAAACTAAATAATGTTATATAAGAGAAGAGGGAAAAATCATGGTAATATACAGTGGGGCAAAAAAGTATTTAGTCAGCCACCAAATGTGCAAGTTCTCCCACTTAAAAAGATGAAAGAGGCCTGCAATTTTCATCATAGGTATACCTCAACTATGAGGGACAAAATAAGAAAAAAGAATCCAGAAAATCACATTGTAGGATTTTTTTCTGAATTAATTAGTAAATTCCTCAGTAAAATAAGTATTTGGTCACCTACAAATAAGCAAGATTTCTGGCTCTCACAGACCTGTAACTTCTTCTTTAAGAGGCCCCTCTGTCCTCTACTCGTTACCTGTATAAATGGCATCAGTTTAAACTTGTTATTAGTAAAAAGACACCTGTCCACAACCTCAAACAGTCACACTCCAAACTCCACTATGGCCAAGACCAAAGAGCTGTCAAAGGACACCAGAAACAAAATTGTAGACCTGCACCAGGCTGGGAAGACTGAATCTGCAATAGGTAAGCAGCTTGGTATGAAGAAATCAAATGTAGGGGGCAATTAGTAGAAAATGGAAGACATACAAGACCACTGATGATCTCCCTCGATCTGGGGCTCCATGCAAGATCTCACCCCATGGGGTCAAAATGATCACAAGAACTGTGAGTAAAAATCCCAGAACCACACGGGGGGACCTAGTAAATGACCTGCAGAGAGCTGGGACCAAAGTAACAAAGGCTACCATCAGTAACACACTGCACCGCCAGGGACTCAAATCCTGCAGTGCCAGACGTGTCCCCCTGCTTAAGCCAGGACATGTCGAGGCCCGTCTAAAGTTTGCTTGAGAGCATTTGGATGATCGAGAAGAGGATTGGGAGAACGTTATATGGTTAGATAAAACCAAAATAGAACTTTGTGTTTGGAGGAGAAAGAATGCTGAGTTGCATCCAAAGAACACCTTACCTACTGTGAAGCATGGGGGTGGAAACATCATGCTTTGGGCCTGTTTTTCTGCAAAAACCAGGACAACTGATCCATGTAAAGAAAAGAATGAATAGGACCATGTATAGTAAGATTTTAAGTGAAAACCTTCTTCAATCAGCAAGGGCATTGACGATGAAACGTGTCTGGGTCTTTCAGCATGACAATGATCCCAAACACACCGCCTGGGCAATGAAGGAGTGGGTGCGTAAGAAGCATTTCAATGTCCTGGAGTAGCCTAGTCTCCAGATCTTAACCCAATAGAAAATCTTTGAAGGGAGTTAAAAGTCCATGTTGCCCAGCGACAGCCCCAGAACATCACTGGTCTAGAGGAGATCTGCATGGAAGAATGGGCCAAAATACCAGCAACAGTATGTGAAAATTGCACTTCCCAGCCTGTTGCCACTGCAATCTTTGTCAGGTAGTGGAATAAATGGATGTAACTGGTGGTAAATATAATACTGAATGTTAAGTGTCTTGTGTAAATATACTGTTATTACACCCAGTACTGCTAGCAGGTATCGTAATGCTAAATCCATACTTTTACAAAAAAAATCACTCTGAAGTTCTAACTATTACCTCCTATTAGAGAATTTATATTCTAGTTATTACAAAAAAATCTCCCTAAGAAAGATCCAGATTTTTTTTTTTTAAATGAACAAATTCTAGGTATTTATTAAACATTTTTAAAAAATAATTTCTTTCTTTTGTCCTGTATGTTTTGTGTTTGTAATAATATAGGGAATTTTACGTAAATACAGATGATCATACATGTTGTATCAAGTATTTACTGGCTTTTTAGCTATACTATAGATAATCTACAATTTTCTTTTGGCTCAGGTGGTTGAGGCTCTGAGTTGCTGGTCACCACCAAACTTTTCCACTGTTGGGTTCATGGACAATCTTATACAACACATGCAGTGCTGGATAAAGTAATGCTGGATGAAATGTTCTGATTTGGATGAAGTTCACACACATAATGCATTCTGGGGGCTTATAAAATACTTTAATACATATTGCACATTCAAGCAACATGAAATATGAAATAAGGGATTAAATCTAAATATTTATGCATTTATTGATAGTTGGACTTGTCAGTTTGTTCTAACGTGAAGAAAATTCTTAACAAAAGAAATTCTTGCGTAGCCATATACAGTATATAGGGACTTTGAAAAGGTGCCATTAATTAGTCAATAATGGCCTTATAAATTAAAAGAAGAAAATCAGTGTTTGGCTGGAGGTGAACAATTTAATGGAATGTTGAAGTGGGTTACCCCTCAGGCCCTGTCGTGGCCATAGCCCTCATCGTTTATCACCTGTTAGCACCAGTCAGACACAAACACAGCCGCTGTGCATCATTCTCAATGGCCCCTTCGACTTCTCGCCTATACGGCTCCTCCGTGAGTACTGCCTTTTTATTTGACAAAAGAACAAGCTATCCAAGACTAGCTGACACTCTCTTTTTTTTTCTTTTCAACCTTGAAAAAATGGCTGTAGATCCTTGAAAAAGTGGTTAAATAAAATCATTATTTGACTTTATTGATTTTTGTCCCCACATAAGACTCGATAGGTTATTGGGGATTCTGCCAAATGGACCAGGGAAAAATCATTAGCACAAGCTGCTGTGATTTACGTCCTTGTTTGAGAGAGGCACCCAAATGATCTGCCTCTCAATCGGCGTCATCAATCACCCCAAACCAGAGGGCACCTCCGATAGCCTGGGCTGGCGGCTGGTGCTGTCTAAAATGGTGCGCATGCTGTCAGCAAGTGGGTTTGAGAGTGTGTGTATGTGTGTTTGCTAGTGCAATACACTTGCTGTCATCTGAGTGCAAGTGTATATGAGTCTTTGGCACAGATCTAAAGAGTCTTGTACTTGTTTCAAGTAAGTTGGCACAATTTCTAATGCTGCAATGCTACTTGCTTCCCTCTGTTTGTTCTATGTTACTGCAGCCTCAATTAAAGCTATTTTTTATTTAATAGGATAATGGAGCTCAGTTTATTTGTGAGTTTTGCATAAGGTCTATATGGCAGTGAAGTAAAATAAGTGTATGGGAAAAGTGCAGCTTTAAGTCAGTCCTAGCGTTTGGCAGCTCTACATCTTGGGTAATGTTGTTTGACCTACAGTTGTTTGACCTATAGAAATGTTTGACAGAGGTAAAGTAGAGTTATGTTTAAGGCAGGTCTTTACACACTAACAAAAAAAAGCTTATTTTAATACACCTGGAAAAAAAGAGATTCTTAACAATAACAACAAAAAATATCCCTTTTAAAAAAAAAAGAAAAAAGAAAATCAAAGTCACAAATAAAATTTGATGCTTTAATGTAAATCAGTTCTATCAAAAGAAATTCTGACATATTTATTATCTAATTGACAGATTATCTCTCCTGACTGATGGATAACAATAACATTTATTGTGACAAAAGTAACTGGTGTACCTACAGGGCAAAGCACATAGTAGTAAAGCCATGTCTCTTTCGTGTAAACAGGCTACTGAATACACACTTTCATCTGTGTTTTGTTTTCTGAGCACTCTGCCATTTATCCCCTATACCGAATACATGATGTGTATTGAGGATTGAATTTTATTAGCATTTTCATATTGCATCCACATTTTATTAGCAATTCTAAATAATCTGTATATGCTAAATAGAGATTTTATAAAATCTTATCAGCTGCACTGTGTGCTAATGTTAAAACCTCATTTGCCCCTGTTTTACAAGCACTGTAACAATGCTTTCAGAATTATATGATTCTAATGATATGCATAAAGCACCATGAAATTGCTCCCATATGCAAATTAATAAAATCCTACAAACCAGATAAACTGCTGCTTAATGATTACGTGAATAATTACAAAAGCCAAATAAAAGACAACACAGCACTGCGTGGACCTGATAACCCTTTAAACGTGCAGTCTTTATCCGTGCTAGCACATTCACTGTTAACTGCATGAAATATTGCACACAGTGAGACTGAAGGACGGGGTGGCAGTAGAATTAGCTGGGTTGTATAAGCAATTATGGGGGCATGGTATGTAGCTAAGCGCCCTAATAGGTATGTAGAGGAGGCATTATTCAATTAAAGTGGCGGCTTACAGCATGAGCGAGGCGAGGCGCGGTGACAGCGCTGGTGTCTTCTCCTTATGAAACAACCTATTTAAGCTAAATCAACTCCCACTTAAGAGCGGGCGTAATAAGCGCGGAGGAGCGGCGCCGTGGCCCGCGGGGCCCCATCCGTCATGCTGTAATTCCCAATCCCAATGACTGATAACACCTAGCACCGTGCCTGCCGCATCGCCTCGCAGAGCACTGCCGACTCTGTCTTTCAGTCTTTTTCCTCTTGCTATCCCTCTTTTCCCTTCTACTCTCTCCCTTATACTCATTATTCAAACACTCCTTCTTCTCTCTCCCCACCTCACCATCGACTCTTGTTTCCGTCGCTCTCTTTTTCTCGTTAGTTTCCTACTGCTCCTATTTTAACAATCTATTGAGTATGCATGCAGAAGGCAAGGTCTTGAAAGTGCCCTTAAAACTTAATACCTGCTCCTATGGGAGAATGCATGTTTGTATTTCACAAATGACCTGTTCGGGAGCACTTGATCAAGGGCTTTGCCTCATCTGTTGCTGTTTACACAGATTCTCTTATATGTTTTATAACTTGCAAACAACCATGTTTATGTTTCTTGGAAAGCAACTTACATATAATGCAGCTTGCTGTTCAGCTTTCAAGCTGATCACTTGCTTTTCACTCCATGTACATATTGAATCGGACGAAGGTTGTTTCTCTTCTTCCCATAGCCACAAAAAAATAAACAACAACAACAACAGTGTATGAAAAGTACTAGTAATTGCATTTCTCTAACATATTTACATTGTGCCCAAATGCAATCATGTGTATTTTTGCACTACTTTTTTATTCTTTGGGCAATTAGAATATGGGATATAGTTTGTTATACAGCGTGAGGAATAAACATTGTTAATAAAGGAAAAAACTATTATTAAAAACACAACAAGCTGATTTTGTTTATTAAAACACAAAGGGGGGGAAAGTTACATAAAAATGAAGCACGTCTGGAGTGTTTGAAGAAGATTCAAAGAGATTTTCAGTCTCTCTTTTTTTCTTGTTTGTTTTTAGTCATCTCTCTCTCTCTCTCTCTCTCTCTCTTTCTCATCAGTAAGTTGTGCTCAGTAATGACTCCCACTGTGGCGATGCCCCTTTAAGACTACCCCCCCTACCCCCCATACCCCTCCATGTATTATTCATCAAAATCAAATGAGGAAACAACAGGAGCAGGAGACATGGTGCATGGCTCTTCCTCTCCTACTCCCCAAGGTGCCTCAGTCTGCTGGCCCCCCCTGCCCCTCCTTTTTTCCCCCAGTGGAGGGGTTTGGGGATGGACATTAGCATCCCCACATGCCCGGCTGTGTAGCGGGTGACCCCAGTGCCCTCTGAGCCCCCACTTCTCCTTCCATCTCACCCTCCTGTTTCTCTGTCACTCATCTTAGCACTCTGTAGTTGTAAGTTCTCCCCGTGCCCCTCATGCTGTCATGCTGAGGTGTGCATGCTGTCACTGCCCTCTGTTTGGCCTGGATCAGCTTCATTTTGGAACTGTAAATAGGGCTGAATGTTTAGATATTGTGTAACAAGTGAGATTATAGACTACTGCATAAGACTTTGTGCCAAGTTGAACCTGTAGTAATTGAAATGAAAGAAAAAAACAAATTGCTGATCATTTTTAATGACATTTCAAACATTATGCTTATTTTTTTACACTTGCAATCTTGATTTGTGCTAAACAATTACCCAACTGTTGTCATGGAAACAAAAAGCCAAAAGGGTCAATAAGCTCATTTCACCTGTAAATGGCTGTCTGTGACTATTAGGTCTCCAAGTCATGTTGTGAGATTGACTGACATTCACTCTTTCCAGCAACTTCCAGCTTCAGATCCAGAACATTTTGCCAATTCCTTTCACAACATGTGATACTCTAAACCTGAGTGAAGCACTAGATATTTCATGACACTTAGGAGAGGCACTTTAATATTTGCATGAGCACAGGAGGGGGTTGATAGAGTATCCTGGTTCGGTTTCAAAAGCCTACTGCATTGATTACTTCACCGAGAGAAAGGAGGGAGGGCTCTGTGAATGATTTGATGTCTCTGCTTTACTCTTGCATCTCCTGCTGTTAAAGGCAGGTAGGCTACATGTGTAGAACACGACTACCTGCGGCAATCTCGGCTTTCCCACAATGACAGATTCCAGTCCTAGGTGATAGTTCTGACCTTATCTTTAAGCATTTCACTGCCAGAATTTAAGACAATAAGTACATGCAGGTATACCTGGAATACTGATGCATGTAGTGCTATCTTTCAGAATTATTCCACTCATTGTCCATATTAGTTACATTTTAAAATAAAGGCAACAAAGAATCTTGACTTTTGAATGTTTGTTGAATCTTGAAGCTCTTTATTTAAACTATGGTGTCACATGTTGGTCACATGTTTCTTAACTTCCAGTCTAGGCTGTTGCACCTGCCCCCCCTCCAGCGGCATGGCTATAAGTAGCTGCGATTGGGTTATGATGATGAGGATGGCTGCAGACTGAGTGGGGTGATGGGTCTATCAGCAGGCTAATCTGGGGCTAATGGCTCTGACCCATACAGGACCCATCTGGTCCCCAGAACCCTCCTGATTGGGTCCATTTATTAAGGAATAGAGTGCTCGAGATGGCCTGCATAGTCATTTCACTTTCAGGTTCAATTCCCGGAGTGCTGATGAGCTCCCTCCGCCCTTTCTCCTCCTTCCCTCCTTACCTCTCTTTTGTTCTTTCATAATGGCTCAATTAAAGAGGTTAATTCCAAAAAAGCCCTGCGCACATCATCTCTCCTCGCCCCTCCCCATCCCTCCTGACTGCACCACCCAATCTACATTTATTATTCATCCCAATCAAATAAGTGCTCATATAAGAGAAAGTTGCTGTTTTCTCTCTTGCCTGCCACCACCTTCCTCTCCTCCGATCTCATCCCACCCTACTATTCACTTCCACTCTCCTCTCTTAGCTCTTCTCAGGAAGAATTGGCTTTTATTGAGTGAGACTACACACACACACACACACACACACACACACACACACACACACACACACACACACACACATAGGCCCCCTACTTTTCAGCAGCCCATCCCCTTGCCTGGAAAATGAGCAATTCTCTCATTGTAATAATGCGCCTCTGTCATCCCCCTATTATCGGCATGATAAAAGATGAAATATTCACAGCGGCTGGCCTCCTAACCTGATCTGGGCACGATATTGGAGCTTTGGAAAATGAGTTTTATCAGCTTTAATATACTCCTTGGCAGACTGACCCTTGAAATTAAACATTATTACAGAGCGGATATTTAAAAAACCGGGGCCACAAATTACATCAAAATGAAAATATTAAGGAACATTAGGAATATATCAAGTGGCGCGAGGCTGGAAGAGAAGAGAGTCGGCAGAGGTGCTGTGATGTTGCAAGTGACACGGCAACCCGGCTGCTGAAATAATAACAATGCAGCCACTGCTGCTGTCATGTGTTGGGATAAACTAATTATCCTTTCCGACATTCTCATAGCCAGCTTTATTAGGAGAAGTGCGTCCTCTGGGTGTGTGTGCACGGGTGTGTGTATATATGCGTAGAAAACGCATTCTGCTCTATCAGGTGCGAAGCTGTCGCCCTCTCTCTTGTCTTATCTCTTTTCGCTTTTAAGAGTTGCCACAGAGAAAGAAGGTCTTGGTGATGGCGAAGCAGCTCGGACTTTATCGGGTTGATATGAAGGACAAAAATAAAGTGCGCTGCGCATAAGCTGCTTAAAGTTACTTACTTCTCCAAGTCCAAATTTGGGCGGGAGGACTGAGTGTGTTTTCAGCCTCTCAGGTGATTTGTCATGTGGTGATGGGGGAGATGAGAAATGCAATAAAAGCTGGTGGAAATACGATTTGAATAGATTTCAGCGGGAGCGCCTCCTCGGGGAGGATGGAGAGGTTGAAGGAGGGATGAAGTGAGGGAGGGAGGGTGGCTGAGTGAGTAAGCAGGGCCTACAGGGGAATGAATTAAAAACTTTTACTTTTGGTCAGACCTGCTTCTTTGCCTCTGCTTCTCCCGCTTATCACACACACACCTGTGTGTCCTGCATGGTTAGATCTGCCTGTGCCACTTTATACCCTCAGGTTACAGAGAGATAGAACACACGCTTTCCTCTGTGCCAGACTCAGATGAGTATGCAAGCAGAACTGCAGTCTTTTAACCTGACTTTGCATACATACAAACATACACACACACACACACACAACCTGAACTTCATGCCAGTGCCTGCCTCTGGTACAGCTGAGGTACTCGGCTTGGTGCTTGCTGACTGATAACCGGGTGAACAGCTCTGCTGTGGTAATGCTGCCAGAAAAGACAGGTGAGTGTTGCAACGGATCACAGGCCGAGGATGTGTTTAGTAGCCTTGGGCTGCAGCAAAAGAAATGCAAGACTGGGAATAACTTTTAATTGACTGACATAGGACATTCAAATTGCACCTGTTGGTAGAGTAACCCATCCTATTCTTACTCTTCTTGCTGTTCTTCTATCAGTGAGTTCTTGATGAAGGAGGGGTGCAGGCTGTCAGACATCCAGAAAAGGATACACAGTATTTAAGAGGGTGACATGACTTACAATGGTAACGTGTACAAATGGATGAAGAAGTTTAAAGAAGGGGAAACCTGATGGCATCAACATTGCTTGCAACATGGAGACTATGTTGAGTAGTACCTTTGCAAAGAGGAGCGATCACTCTACCAACATGTGCAATTTATAATATCTGTCAGTGAATAAAAAACATTATGCCCATTTTTGCATTACTTTGGTAAAAACTTTGTACCTATAACAGCATCATCTACAATAACTAGCTAGCTGGGTGAGTCTTAAACCATTAAACTTTGTCTTATGTTTTTTATATTATTGCATAATGTTAAAGATAAAATTATTTACTCTGTCTAAAATGTATTGCAATAATGTCTAAATTAGTTTTTTTTTTTTGTCATCGGATTAAGCAAAAACAGAAAATGTCCTTAAACAGAATCCATGGTTTGCAGACAATAAAAAGATAATTTATTTAACATTTATAAATGACTTTCATTTCATAGTTTTGGTAAAATGCTTGTCAATGCAAAGTGACTTAGTATCACAATATTAAAGAAAAAAGATATTATTTTTTCGACTTCTTATTCCCATAATCGTCAGGAAAATAGGAATATACACATTAACATGTGACTTGTGAACATGTGAAATACTCTAAATCCTTTGTAGGGGTGAATCTTGAGTGACACTAAAATATACATTTTTCATAACCTGTAACAGACACCTCATCCAATAATGTTTCAGTCATGAGATGTTAAATGGATTCATACATTTAAAATATACATTCTGAAGCATTTCAATAATGATATATTAAAGGATAATGTAGTAACATAAGATAGTCATGTTACCTGTAAGGATGCATTATGTTACCAGGTAAATTTTTCCAAATCCAAGAAGATGAATTTATAGTAATCCACGGACGGTATGGACATAAGCATAACTACTACCAATAAAACAATTAGTTTCTTTATAATTGCAGGACGGATCATACCTTTATACACTGATATGGTGAAGGGAATTATGGAATTGTGTACACCAAGACTAATACATGCAATATTGCACTAAATTTGCCCAAAATAAGGGACTTTCTGAGGGAAGCTAGTTTGTAAATAGGACAGTGATTATCTCAGGAGTGTACGATTGCTGGCCAAAATGCATCCTATTTCAGATTGAAATGCAATGAGAATCTTGTACAGAACGAGGGAAAATTACAATAAGCTACTGCGTATACCCGGTGAAATGAAGAGTGTGGGGGAAAACAGAGCGAGCAAATGAAAAAAATAGAGGAAATACTAACTATAGGGGTTTGTTGCTGGAAGGGGAAAAATGGCCGAGGGAAAAATGGTTGTCTGTTCCTGCCACCCTACTGCATCTCTCTCTCTCTCTCTCTCTCTCCTGCTCAGGCACTTGATTCATTATGCTGATATACACAGTATTTGCTTCCTGAATTGGCTCCCTCCTTCCCTCCCTACACACATACACACACAGGCTAGGTACCATAAATATAGCAAACGACAGAGCCTAGCAGCAGAGCAAGGTCAGCTGTGGCCCCTGATGACAAGTGCCGTGGGCACTGCAGTGTGCTCGTGTTAGAAATACACACAAATAGCTCATTAGCAAGGGCCCCTGAGGCCCCCTGCCCAACCACACACACACACACATTTCACATCCCTACACTTCTAAACTAATGCATATTGTAAATAAACATATTCTTCCTTACACATTTGCACAGGAATATAAATAAACACAGCAGCACGTGTGCACACAGACACATGCACGCACACACACACAGAGAAACACACACAGCAGGAGTGAGGGACAGAGGGAGAGGGAGAACTTCTGGATACAGGAGAGCAAAGCTATAGAGGTGTTTGACATTGTGGGAATCAGATTACGCTTACTGTTATCTGGTAGGTGATTCTTGGCAGAAGAGTCATCTTTTAAGAAACACACACACACACACACACACACAAGCCTGACCATGAGCAATGAGAATGCCTGTTTGCTGCCTTTCAATTTTCCTTTTTAACTCCTCTGACAGGTAAACCCCCTAGTATTTCTACTTTGGTCTGGCCATAAAATAAGTAAACAGTTTTCCAAACATGCCGGGTTTAAACATACAGTAAGTGTGTCTTACATTGTGGTTTTGGCTTTTCTAGAACACCCTTTCTCCCTTAACCTGCACTCAGGTCTCCTCTCTCTCTCCCTCTCTCTCTTTCTCTCTGTGGCACAGACCGTCAGACAGGCAGTGGGCTGTGACCAGCGGTCCCGACTCCTTGTCCCCTTTTTCCTCCTTCTGCTCTTTCTCTTGCATTCTCCCTGCGTGGTCTGGCGCCTGAAACTGCTCATCCGGTCCATCCTGCCAAAACTCCCCTCATTCCCTCCCTCAGCCTCCAGTGTCCAACCTGTCTCCCTTTCCCAGGGCTCTCTTGAACTCATTACTGCAGCCTATTTTTATCATTACATGTCAGTGGATTGGAAAGAAAACACTTGGTGGATGCAAAAAGTTTAGCCTTGTGTTGTTGTGAAGCACTGTGTTTCTGTCGGTGTTTGTGACAGCCTAACACCTTCCTCTTAGAAACGTGATTAGATCACCTGGGTATGGGTGGCCTAGTGAACAATTAGCCTCAATAATAATATATATTTTTCCTCCATGTTTACTTCTAAGTGAATCAGCTTAGCCTTTGCCACCAGATAACTGCTGGAAAAAGACTTTTCATGCTGTTATTGAAATTTCTTTTCTTGCTCATGCATTCTTGCTTGGTGACAGAGTCACAAATTACTTATTGATATTGTTGACCTAAACACAATATTAACTGGTATATAACCTCACACCTATTTTGCTTTCAGGTCTTTTCATTAATGTGATTTTTCTTATGCTTTTCACTAATACAGAACTGATCATAAATTATCATTATCTAATCCTCTGAGCCCTGACTAGCTTTACAAGTTTCAGACAGCTAAGTCTCTTATTACTATGAAATTAATCAGGCTTGAAATATATACTATTTTCCCATATTGAGCAAAGATGTACAGTAAACATGTGCGATTGTCTGAAACACATGCAGGTGATCAAACAGTTGAGTTTCATAAAAAAAAAAAAAAAAATCTACCTCTATGTCCTTATTGACCTTAATGCCTTAATACACTTCTAATGACAATGTTCCGCATGCTGAAGGACAGATACAATTTTTTTTATCTTTAAATGTATTAGGCAGATGGCCAGCACCCTGTATGATGTCATGTCGGTGGTGGAGTTTTGATATGGACAGAAACGTCCTACAGACAACACACCCAAATATATTTCAGAAATTGCTATTCTCATTTACAAATGTAAGAATTTTTTATATATGTTACATATACTGTACAGTACAGGCATATATGTTAAAAACATATCATTTTGGTTATATAGGGATGTATTAATAGCATGCTAGCCATACAAGTACATATAGGGAAACAGGACACAGTATTTTTTTTTTTTTTCATTTTTTTTTTATCCAGCTGGTACATTAATGAGAAATTCATTTAATGCATATATTTTCTATTCTAAGATCTTGACACCCATTGTCATACGATTCATCCAGTAACCTTCTGCTTTACATTCAGCAGAACAGTGCACAACCCAATTCTTCCACGACCTCCATACTTGAAATGTCACTTATTGTGCATCTCCTGTTCCAGCTCCAAACAATTTGTTGAAACCTTGCATTTCAGCAATTCTGGTTCATGACCCTGATTTGTCTGTATCTGTGATCAAGAAATGAATACTTGCACGGCTATAACTTTTACCGGCCACATACAGTAGATTTTTCAGTTACCAAAATTAATAGAGAAACAGTTAAATCCTGATAATGTGGTGTCACAATACAGTATATTCTGCAACATGCAACAAAACCTGGTGAGGATCAGTAGGTTCTTAACTGGCAGGAATTTGATGCCAGAGTGGGCATAGGTTCAGAAAAAATTGGACAGAGTTGCTCCCAATCTTTAGCTATCTACAATTAGTACATTAATGTACTACATGTAGCTTCTTATTCTCACCTTGCTGAAGTTAAACATCACATGCTCTTCTGCTGTCTTGTACTTTGTGGAAAGCTCTTCTAATCAAGACTGTTGTAAAGAGTGTTTTTTTAAGCGACTGTAGTCTTTCTATGAGCTTAAACCAGTCTGAATATTTTAGACTTATTTTATCATCAAAGTGTTTTCACCCAGATAACTGCCCCTCACCTGCATCTGCTGCTGCCACATTATTGGCTCACAGGATAACTGCATGGCTGAGTAGGTGTGCAGGTGTTCCTACTAAAGTTAGTGTGTGTAATAAATATGTATAAACGTGAGTGTTTATGAGAGCAGTTGGCAGTTTGTAAAATGCAACCATACCATAAATTCACTTTTCAAATCAGGTTGCTAGTTGCAGATATGCTATCTAATTGCAGGACCTTTAGCAGATGTATAAGCTAATGCATAAACTGTTGAGTACATTCCATTTTTAATGTATGCTTTTTTTCAATTAGTGAGGAGAGATGAACTCTCTCTCTCTCTCTCTCTCTCTCTCTCTCTCTCACACACACACACACACACACACACACAAACATGATAGAAAGAGTGAGAGAGAGAGAGAGAGAGAGAGAGAGAGAGAGAGAGAGAACTGAACCACAATATTTTAATTCAATACAATGAAACAGTTTAATTTAAGTCAGATCTGGAGATGGAATAATGAAAGAGGAGATTGTGGTGTATTCACTATGATGTAGGGCACATTCTTCTGCACTGTGGACCACACTGAAATCCTGGTTAGACCCCTGCATTTCGGTAGCTCAAACTAGTTTAAATCAATGTATTATTATTATAAAAAAACAAAAAAAAAACAAAACCTATTTTAGCTGCTAGTGCTCTTTTTGTAAATTTATTTTATATATTTTGAAATTGTTGAGGGACTTGCTCATTTTGGTCAGTATGCTTTAATTGAGGAGAAACTGAATTGTTATTCACAAAAGCATTTAAGATGATCAAGTTTCTGATCTCATAGTGAATGTGGCAGAACTTTGCATCTATTCCTGTCTCTCACATACATACATGTACACATGCCTGTTTCAACTTACCTTCTCTAAATACAATACCCAAGTGCTTTGACTCTTGCAAGAAAATACCACATACCTACACACTCTGAGAAGGTGGAACTTTTGCATCCCAGAGAGAATGCTGAAGACAGGTGACAGTGTTTGGGAGGCTGTGTGCACAGATTGTTTGTACTGTTTGTGTGTGCGTATGTGTGCGTGTGTGTGTGTGTCCCGCCCTTCCTCCAGCCCTTTGGAAATGTGGTGTTGGGGTCAGGGAATATAGAGGAAGCAACACAGGGGGCTGCACTCGACAACTTGAAAGGAATTCTAATGAAGCCAGGGAGTCGTGCAGCTTATTCCCTCGACAACAGGCTCCAAACAAATAGTTACATTTGATGTCCCTCATTTATGGTTTGGAAAATTTTATTTGTTTGTTTATTTGTTCCACAAGTGTGCATGATGTGTGCATGTACATACAATATATTACACACACACATATACATATATAATATTTACTTCATTTTATATATAGAAACATAACACAATATTATCATGTAATCGCGTCAGTTTGAAAACTCTCTAAAACTCCATGTCGAAAATGTGTTTGTGAAGTAGAGGGAACTTGTAGAGAACGTGTTCACTTCCGGTAAAGAAGGCGAATCAGGAACGAGCGCACATGCAGACAAGCTCATGAACGCGCATTAGCGGGAGTGCGGCTCAGGTGTGCGATGGCGCAGGATAATACGGAAGTGAGGAAGAGACTAGCGTGTACAGTAACACTGCGGGAAAAAGGTGTCGCCAAACGCCACAAACGATACAAAAAAAAAAAAAAAAAACTTTTATGATATTCAACATACTCGTGCCTGTTATGTCACCCTGATTTACCTGAATAACTAATAATTTGACGTATATTTTAATTTCTTTAATTATTTTGTTTTATTTAAGTTGGACTATATACAAACCAAGGCAAATAGCTGTAGTCTACTTAAACAACTTTATATTCTGGGCTTCATCTTACACCAGCAGGTTCTATGCAACCTTCATGGATATAATGTAGTTATTCCAAGATTTGTTTTGCAATATTCATCTTACTGTCCAAGTTCCCCCCTTAACAGCAGTTCTATTCCTAACCAATGGCCAGGACTTAGGTCCAGGATTAATGCTAAGCAAGACTCCGTCTAACTTGATTTGGTCTTATTACATCTGCCTGCTGTATTGTCAGCAATATGCTCATACCTCTTTTCAATACCAGCTGTGCTATTTCATTTTCATCAAACTCGTATGCAATATATATAGTAAACTGTCTTTAATGCTAAAAATCACTTAAAATAACTGCTGCACAATAATATATTTCATTTTCCTGACTAAAAGCAAAGGCCATGTTTAATTTCCCAGAGAAACGAGATGAGTGTGACAATAGGATAGGCCTGTAGATGGCAGTCAGGACTTTAGGAATCAGTGAAGCTACAATTCTGTGCTCTGTAGGATAGACGAGAGCTACTTTTTACCTTATACACCCCGGGTGGAGAAACAGGCTGAAATCCCAGGCTAAAAGACCACTGATCACAAAGGAACATTTTAACAAATTTTTCAGAAACACTTTAGAAGGCACTTTCTTCTCCTGTCTAAGGCCTAATCTTAACATACCTGATGCAGTTATTTTGGGTCTTTGGTGGCGTCTACAGTTTAGACATTGAGTGGTGTAAAGTACCAAACAGACAAACAAACAAACCTCTATAGGGTGAGGTGACTGCAGCAGTCATGATGGATGCACCTCCTTTAGAAAACTTCAAACTCACTTTAAAATGTGACAACAAATATAGGATATTGGATCTTGCCATATTTTTCTGGCATTTTGTGGTGTGCAATTCCTGATATATGATGTGTATAATATGTTATACCCTACAAAAGCACTCTGAGTTATTTGAAATGCTGTAGTCATTGTATTGAGTGTGGGTCAGCAGGGTGAAGTCCTAGCTTAGACGGAGATGATAGGCAGGCGGTGAGAATGAGTATGTCCTGATCTGGACCTCGTTTCTCCTCAGCTGAGACAATGAAATGATGGGGAGAGAACAGCAGGGGTGAGAGAGCATGAGCTTGTGAAAAGACAGAGGCCTGGATAGAAGGGAACAGACAGCAAAGGGGGGCAGACTTGGGGGGGGGGGGGTGTTGGGGGCAGATCGGGCATCTTGGTCACGCCCGTCTCTTCACACTCCACTGCTCCATTATCGACACGGCTGAAGTGATACCCTAACAAAGAGCCTCTGCTCCCACAGATGTCAAAGAGAGCACGGGACCCCTTGGCACATCGTGACCAAGCCTTCTCCTCTCTCTCAGTTATACAATGTTCGCATAACTGCTGATAGTATTTTGCACATGCACACACATACACACTCACACACACACACACACACACACACACACACACATACACACACACACACACACACACACACACACACACACACACACACAGACACACACACACACACGCACGCACAATTGAGCCAGGCCATAGGTTAAAGGGGCAAAGTGCAGCATGGGGCATCAAGAATAAAATCAATAAAATACATCATGTCAGTGCATGATCACTTGTGTGCAAAAAGGGTGGTGGAACTGGAGGCATAGTTACAATTTATAATATTTTTGTAACATTGCAAACTATAACAATGTATCAGGTACTATATTTTATTAAATATATGATTTAACATGCATATAATATTTAAATACTGATTAATTTAAAAGATGATTTGTATCAGTAAAGTAAATTTTGGATCAATATAGCATTTATACAAGGAAGCAGCTTGACTTACACTGGTGTCATTGGTATACATTGCACAGACACATGCCATATTCAGTTGTATATCAATTTGTGTAATTATGTATTTGATGTGATTTTACAGCATGACCTTGGCCCAGATCAGAAACCCCATTATTTTCTTATCCATATTATAATCTGTACATACATAGCTCCAATATGTTTTTTTTCTGTTAAAAAAACAAATAAATTAAAACAAACATACAAAACAGTTGCTTAATCATTACTAAATGCAAATACAAAAGTTAACAGCAAAAGCATGATAATGTTGAAGATAATGAATCAAACCATATTCATATGATTTTTCCATGTGTTCTGGTCTACAGTGACGAACTTGCTTCCTCTAGTATTCCAAGCACTCTTTAAAGATTTAGCAAGGACTGCGTAGTGCCGCCTTTAATGACCAATTAACACAGGCGAAGCTGCACGTGCGGAGATCTGCTTCATGAGGAGAATTTCCCAAAGTAAACACATGCCGCTCATTACAGCAGTGAAAGAGAGACTGATATGGAGAGAGGGAGTAAGAGACTGATCTTCACATTTGCTACTTCATATGTCAGACATATTTTGGATGGAAAGCAGTGTCTCATTCTTGTGTGTGTATGTTGTTTGCAGCAAGTTAGTTTAAATGAGTGAAGGCAGGTTATTGGCATATTTAATCATGTAGCTTCAGGGCAGGACGCAGGTTTTCCAAGGCCATAGCTTTTGGAATCATTTTAGCCCCAGAAGTACACCAGCCTACACACGCGCGCACACACACACACACACACACACACACACACACACACACTGTGTAAACATGTAACTTTGAACATATCTTACAAATCTGATGTTAAAATATTTTTTTAAAGAAATACACCCTGATTTTTCAAACTAATATCTAGCAAGTAATTTCTTTCCTTGTACTAAAACACAACACAAAACTTGTTCACCTACTGTAACATGCACTGATAATTGAAATCTAGTAGACATTGTTTGACTCAGGAATATAAAAAGACAATGTACAATAGACTGTAAAACAAGACCAATAAAAGTCTTAAGTATTTAATCTAAAAAAGTATTGAGTTATTAAATCTATTTAAACCTAAAGTGAAAAAAATATTACATATTATTAATATATTAAAGATCTATATGGATAACACTTACTGGTAAGCAAATAACATGGGGACGTTTCATTTACAGTACGTGGTTGTGGCATGTAGGTCAAATGGTCTTTTTCTGTGAAAAGTTATGGGCCGAATTTTGGGCTGAATGTATAGAAGAAATATAACATAAGGTCTAACAAAGCAAAGACGGATCCCAGACGATCAACCTTGAACTCTTTGGCTGATAAGCCCCAAACGCAGAAGACTGTGATGCCTTGGATGTTCTGATACCTTTCTACCATAAGCACCACTGTATGTTTTTTTCAGCAATTTTTGCTACATTGGCTTTTCTGTGGGATCGGATCAGACAGGCTGGCCTTTGCTCCCTATAGACCTAAATGAGTCAGGGGTGTCCATGATCCTGTCACCAGATTATTGGAATCTATTTTTTATAAACAGTCAGTTATCAGTAGTAGTGTTAATGTTATGGATAATCGGTGTAAAGAGGTTATTTAATAAAATGTTTGGCTGATGGACATCAGTCAGATTAGTTAAACAAGGACGTATGAAACCTTTGAAAAAAAAAACATATTGTTTTAAATAAATATGTATATGGACAGTCCACACAAATGCCTTTATAATGCCATTATAATTTTTACAGTTCACAGATTTTCCACTGTTTTCTCACAACAGGGAAACATGTCCATGTGTTCTGGTGGGAAAAAAAGTGGTGGATAGAAAGACATTGTAAAATGCTGGAGTCTTTGCCCACAGATGCAAAGAGTTTCCGAGTAAAGTAGTAAAGGCCTGAGGACACATAATACACTGTATACATTACAAAGTTTGCAAATGCTTCTTGTCTCTAAGAAAGAGACAAATTGTATGCTTAGGGAGGAGAATATACAGCATGAGTAAAGTGAATACCAGGGCTGAATGCTCATGAGCTTCATTTGTGTGTAGACCTCTACCGTGCAACAAAATCTGCAATTATACCTCTACAACCAAATTCATATAGACAACTCTTGGGGAGAATTATGTCGCTTCTGTGAATGATGAGACAATAGAAAAAGTGAAAGCAAACAGAAACTCAACTGCCTCATCAGCGTTTACTTATTGTATCAGGTAAAAAAAAAAATCAACCAAAAAGAAAACAAACAAACAACAACAACAAAAAAACAGGTAGAAAAACATGCATTTAGTTTTGTGGCTACACACAAAAGGTATGATGTTTAGCATGACACCAATGTAGTATCACACAACTAGAGCTAGGTATTATGTAGAGATTTGTTAGTGCATGTAAACATATTTGATCATTATTAAACATGTAAGCATCAGACAGGTTTACTGCCAGTGGGGAAAAGGGGAGACGAGAGAAAGAGAGAGAGAGAGAGAGAGAGATGTTTTGTTTATGATCCGGCAATAAAGAGAATTTCACAGTAAGGCGCTGTCAAGCTGGACACACACACCAACACACACACACACACACACACACACACACACATACATACTCAGAGAGAAAGAGAGAGAAAGAGAAAAGCTCCTGTTCAAATTTTGTCATAAAAATTCACAAATATTAATTTCTGCTAAAACTATGCAGATCTGGCTGCAGGCTGATGGAGAATGCAATGCAGAGTCTTATGGTATGAACGGTGGATTATAGTCGTTTCTCCACAGACTTACTTAGTTCATGCTTCAAGCCTCTAAGTCTATTCAGGCTTATTTTCTGCTGAAATACACATGGGCATTTCTGCTGAGATGAATGTAAATATGTAAGGAGATATATGGGATATCTGAAATCGCTGAGGTCTGACTATATTGTGTAGGTCATAATAACGTAGATTATACAGTACATATATCCTGATAATAAAGGAATGATGTACACAGTATTGATTTGTTTATTCGTTTTTTTTTTTGTTTTGCCATCATTGTTTTTATGTGGTTTATAACATAGAGCATGTATAGTCTGTCCATTTGTACTGTTAGAGTTTTATCATTATTGTCATCATCATCATTATCATCATCATCATCATCATATTATTATTATTATTATTATTATTATTAGCTGTAATTCTCTTATGCTTAGTTGTCTTTTGTATTCATTCATTTATTTATTTGTTCATTCATTTAATTGTTCATTACTGCAGTGTAGGGCTGAGGTTATATAAGAAGTAATAATGCTTAACTTTAGAGTTAATATATTAGAAACAAAACAAATAATACTTTAAGTCACATTAACCTGCTCTTTACTCTTCAAGGTTGCTGTTCAAGAGAAATAATACTATTATTGATTGATTGATTGATTGATTGATTGATTGATTGATTGATTTAACATGTACTGGAATTACAAAATATCAGTAGTGGTTTGTTGAACATTTACAGAAAAGCCATCAGTAAAGCTTTAGAGATGGCATAGCAAGCTTCAAGATTGGTGTGAAATAGTGGATTGCTGTCTCGATCTGATCCCTCTTGGTTATGTCACCTTTTTCAGGGTATTTGCCGTTGAATGACCTGAAACATCCGAGGATCCCAAGTACTATCACAAATTATGTGTCATCAGGTAAAAACAACTTTAATACAAAAAATAAAATATTGAGAGGGTTATTTTGTAATTTGCTTAATAAAGAAGTGAGAATAATTTCGAATTTCTATTGACATGAGCCCCAAAACTGGTCAGCAGTGTCTATATTTGTTTCTGTCATATACAGTACAAGTCTGTATGGTGTGTGTGTGTGTGTGTGTGTGTGTGTGTGTGTGTGAATTGGATGTAAGGTAAACATGATCAATCCTTAAAAAAAAAACAATTTATTTTCAGCAAAAGTAAAATAATTTTTAGAATTTGAAACCCCAACCACAGACACTGCCCTTGAAAAACCTTTTTTTGTGCACTTGCGTTCTTTATTTATCTACATACTTGTCACAAAATCGTTAAGTAAAACAAATTGTTTGAAAAAAATGTGCTGGACAACTTGTATGACAGTTAACAATTGAGTAAAGAAACAACCTGCTCGAAGATTTTATATAGCATAGATTTGTGATTATTTAACATGCAAATCACCTAAAAGGGTACATCTGTAAACAATTAGTCACACAGTGCCTTTAGAATCTAGCACTTGTTCGAACCAAATTATCAGGAATTATTAAACACATTGATTTATCTTTCATCAGTCAAATATAGATTTGTTGTGTTGTTTTGGCTTGTGACACTACAGTTTGGGTACAGAATTTGAAATAAGTTGGTGTACTGTCTGGTCAGCTATTATACACTGGGACCACGATACTCCTGGGAAATAGGAGTTTAGTGAGCCAGGTTAGCATGCAAGGTGTCTGAGATGGACAGTGTATGCAGATTTGGAATGTGTGTGTGTGTGTGTGTGTGTGTAACAGAGTGTAAGAGGGAAAGAGAGAGCAGTACAGGTTCAGTATTCTGCACAGGGCACTCTGGTCATGCTAATTGCTCCCAAGGTCAGAGCATGAGTTGGACTTTGGTGTGTGTGTGTGCATGTGTGTGTGTGTGTGTGTGTGTGTGTGTGTGTGCGTGTGTGTATGCACCTTGCCCTGGCGTGTCTGAATGGCATGTTTTGATCAGACCTAATTTGATCAGCCTGCAGTATGTAGGGCAGACAGGGTCAGCCCTTTCATGTCCTGCATATTCTGTTGAGGCGGCACTTGGGTGAGGGTGTGAGTGTGCGTAAGATTTGTTTGTTTGATTATTGGTGTTTTGATAAGGAGTAGGTCAAGAATATATGTGGACGAGAGTGTAGGAGCATGTATGATTTGTGCTGATGAGATATTATGTTGTCTGGAATTAAACAACCTGCTTTACAGTATATCAGGCATAGGTCAGTGTTCAGTTATTTGAGCAGTTAAAAATGAAAATGAAATGGAAATAATTTTTCCCTCAAGCAATGCTGACTGGCTAAAAGATGTTCGGTGTTTGAAGTTTGCGCTGGAGCTACAGGGGAGATGGCTTAAAAAAGTAATGAAAGTCGATTTCTCTACAAACTCAAACAAAAATGGTGTGTGGGTGTCAAAGACTTACATGAGAAATCGACTTAAATTACTTTTAGCTTTTTTTTTTACTTTACATGTTTCTGCTTGCTTTATTAGCAAAGCAAAAACACAAACTTCAGGCACCACACATCTACAAGCTGATTAATTATGCTTGATTGAAAAGTTTACATTTAAAAATCATGTTAAAGGCATTCTACAGTAAAATATAACCCCAAACATTTATCTAAAATGTTCTAAAAACAAAAAAAAAACATTTTAAAAAGAGAAATAAAACCACTCATGATGTTGCTAATTTCCTTAAAATGAAATGAATTTTTGATTATTGAACTGCTGTATGTTTTTGTGGCTGTGGCTTGTGCCTCTATTTTTGACAGCAGTACTGATGTCAGACTATGAGTGAGATTGATACGGTCTGTGATCAGGGACGCTGTGTTCCCTAAACAGCCCCGAGATGGATCACATTACACACACATCTCCTTCCTTTCCCAGATAAATGAACTGAGGGGAAATACATCACTCCCTGAGAAAGTGTAAAATGTACCACCAGCTTTTGCTTTCCTAATTCCGCCCTCTGTTTGTCCCTCTCAAGGCTCGTTTTTTTCCCGTTCACAGGTCAGGTGTCAGGGTGGGGGCCAAGTTTTGCGTCGTTGCGTCACTGAGCGATTTGTCAGCATGAGCCATTTGTCGTTGAAGTAAATCAATCACCCAGAGGAACAAGAACAGGGCTTGGAAGAAGGGCGCACTTCTCAGTGTGGGCCTTCATCTTCACCAGCGTTTCATCTTCCTCAAATGTAGTGCTCAGACGCAGCCTTGTTTTATCTGCTTTCTAAGTAAAGGGTCCATTGCTCAAGTTTCAGAATGAAGTCTCAAGGCAGTGACAGAGGTTTTGCTCTTGGCCAGCGCCACTTTTCCTCTGGCATGCCTTATTACCCTGCATCCCCTTGCATGCATTAGTCTTTGTTATGGCTGATTGGAAATAAGCACCATATTGCATTAGTACATGGCTTATTAAGCAAATGCTCTTAAGCCAGGCCTTGCTTAACTGGGTGACAGCCTTTCAATTAGGTCGTCTCTCCAAATCACCCCTTAACTTTTTGCCCTTGCCAATAACTATTAAAGAATGAATTAAAACATTAAACTTTAGCTAACATATTTACATGTATCTAATAAACCAGATCATTTTCTCCTGTAATGCATTATTGGACTATTCCTTAGAATGTACATTTATATATTTTATTTTATTAGTACATATTTATATAACATAGAGTACTCTATACCGCTTGTTACAGTCAGTGACCTGTGACTACTATGTCTTTCTGTTTACTTGGCTCTTTGTTTTCCCAAACATTTCCTTACTGTTTAGGCTATTTATTTATTTAATTTTAACATTTTAACTCGGCCCTCAAGGACCCAATGCTGTCTGCCGGAGTGCCAGGCCCGTTTTCAATTGTGTGCTCAGCAGAGAGGCAATAGTGTCATTACGAAGTGGCAATTTGTCGGCAACCCAACAAAGAAACGTTGTAACAATTAATCACGGGGTGAATGGGAAATAACGTGTAATTATGTTCATTAGTCGGCAAGTGCAAGGGCAATTATCTCTGCCTAGCGTCAACTGTCACAGGCATGGTGAGAGTGATGTCGTAATAATTCACGACTTCCAGTGATTTATCTCTGAGCACATTGGGTATGGTCTAGTGCTTATGAAAGCGCTCTGAGCGCAAGCAGGCCAGCAGGTTGAAAAACTTTGTTCACACGAACATTTTGTCTTGAACTACATCACGGCTCATGAAAGAGAGAGCTAAATTAAATATGTGAATACGCTTGACCTGAAAACGCCGGCATGCTTAGGATGCTTACCGTGGGTTCATTTTGAGCAAAAATTATAAGAAAAACACCTGATAAAAGTGAATACCTTTTAACGCATCCATATCTATCTTATTATACAGAGAATGACAAATCATACCAATATAGGAAAATAATTAACAACAAGGTTATATACATTATACACCACCAACATGATAAATTCCCTGAACAGCTTGTCAACAAAATGTTTTATTCCGCTTACACCATAATTAAAAGTTGTATTTATAATAAAAAGTGACATCTTGCATGTTTTATTCCTTTTTAGTCATATATGCCCTTAGAAAACGTCTGAAAAACAGGTTGGTTCCTGTTATTATAGTTCTTTGCGCTATGACAGTTATAAACAGTTGTTCCCTCACTTTCCTTTCTCCTGAAGTAAAAAAGACAGAATAAAAATGCAGCTTGTTACAGATAAAGGAAAAAACTAAAAGTCTTTTATTGCAGACAAATTCAGGCTGTTGCAAAGTATTGTCACTGAAGACTCCATTCATAAATATTTTTTACAAGCACCTTCACCATAACCAATATGTGACATTTTTTTCTTGTTTAAATAACATTTTAAAATCTATGTATTATTATGTTTGGATTATGCGGAGAATCAGGTACATCTGAAAAAAAAATAGTTGCTACTATTGTAAACAATAATATATTTATGGGTCATCATTATAAACAAATACAACTGTCAGAGCTGCTGTTATAAAAAATGAATTCAATATGTGTTGACTCAATCTCAAGATTTGAGAATTCAACTGCATTTTTGGTACACATTTTTGCTGAACCAATCAATATATTTTAATACCTGGTTTAACTCACTCAATGCCTACATACAGTAAGCCCTTTCATCCTGCTCTGAAACTGGTACCGTAGAGCATCTCTTGTCAGTTCTTCTTACAACTTATTGCTGCAGCTGTCCATAAGCAGCTCTTACCTGTCAGTCAGTAAAATATTTTTTTCCCATAATAAATGGAAGGATTTTCTTCAGGCTTTGTCAAAAAGTCTAACTTACCAGCACACAGTCTAATGTGTAGATCTCACTAATCTGGTTTCTGTTTGAGAAACTTTCACCTCTACATTGTTAGATGTTTCCAATTGTTATCAGATGTCATAACAATTTTTTTTATGTATATTTAAAAAAAAAAAAAAAAAAAACCTTTTAATTAATGCACTCCCACAGACACAGACCGAATTCCTCTTGGTAACAAAATGGAAATCTAAATGGCAGTACTCTTGAGGCAAAAAAGAGACACAAACCAGATAAATGATGTGGGTTTATCTATGAAGCCCTCTGTGAGCCGCAGCCACAAAGGCCTCTTTTGTCATTACTTTTTTAGAAGCCTTGCCTATCAGCTACTGTATTTCTCACGTTCTCTTCCTTTACTATTTCTCATCCTCTTCCTCTATGTTTCACTCTCACTCTGCTTTTTCTCTGTAAAATGCATGCCTATTTGGTTTAGTTCTGTTTTCTGTTTTCTCATGTCTTTCAGATTCCCCTCTTCATTTTCCTTCACCCTTCTTTCAGTGTGTGCACACGTGTGTGTCCAAGCAGCTGGTAGAATATATCCGCAGGTAATCTTGGCAGAGGCGTCTTCACTAGCCTGGGTGTCTGTGGGAGGCCGCGCCTCATCTCCCTCCTGCTTCCCTGCGGTTCTAATCTGTGACAGACCATTTCATAATCGCTGCTAAAGGGGTTCCTCTCTCTCTCTCTCTCTCTCTCTCTCTCTCTCTCTCTCTCTCTCTCTCTCTTTCTTTCTCTCATTTCCTCCTCTTTTTTTCCTCTTCCTCATCCCGTTTAATCTTGCCATAGTGGACGTTGCATCTCATTCTGCCCTAGTTAGAAATGCTATTCCACACCTCACCATAATGTTGCTCTCTACACTTCTCCACTACCTATTATGCATCCCTCTTATCCTCCCCACTGAAATCACCTCCAAAATCACTATCTTCATCCTCCTCATCATAATCGTTTTCATCAGCCCACCAGTTCAAAGTTTTTGGAGTGGAAAGTCCGAGTTAGAGACTAGGGTCTATGCACAGCATGATGGTATGGACCAGAATATTAATCACTCAAAACAAAAAAAAAAAAAAGAAAAGATAAACACAACAATGAAGAGCAGAAAGAAGGATCACTTTCTCTTCTTTTAGCTATTTTGCATCTGCAGAAAATGTGACTGTGCAGCTATAGAAATTCATACATTTTAAACACAAAGGCTATTGCCTTTTTCTTTACTGAATCACTTCCATTGATCATCTTTATATTGTTCTTTAACTACTTTTATATTTCACATTATAATATATTATAAAATATTATAATTTAAAATATTCTTTCCTCCTTAATGCCAATTGTTACGACCGAATCTACAGGGTTTGTAAGTTTTTTTGTGAATCCTTTTGTGAATATTCAAGAGACTGTTGGTTTTATTACCTAATACATATTGTGTACTGTAACTTACATACATATAAGTATAATATATTTATATTTTGAATATATTTATTCTGTATTATTTGGTCCTAACTAAAAAGAAAAGCACTTTTTTCACTGTTTTTAGAGTGTTATACAGTACACACATAAACAACAACATTACAAGAAATATCAGCATTACACTAAGACCACCACTCTGACTCATCTACCTACATTAATAGATGTAATTTATGCTCTGCTAAATATAAAACAGCATGTATTTAAACAAACAAAAAACATTTTTTTTTTCTTCAGATTTTGATTTTCTATTGTTTAAACTTTGTTCTATAACCAGTCAGTTGCCAGCTTTCAATCTAAAACTACTGAATTTAGCTGCTTTAAGGCCAGTATGAGGCACACTCTTCACTGAAACCAAAATAGTACCGAGGATATTGGAAGCTATATTCCAAAAAATAAAAATAAAATAATAATAATGCAACCACGTGGGAAAATGTAAAAACCACTCATGCATTATACTCATGGGAGCAAAAAAACAGTTTGAGATTTTGATACTAACATGATCGCTGAATCTTCTTCTATGGTATTAACTCATGCTTGTGACCGACAGTTATTCAGACTCTAATCCAATTTAAAGTTTCCAGCCTTTTATGAGTCATAAGGTTTCATACTGTATAACATATGATTATATATATATATATATATATATATATATATATATATATATATATTTTTTTTTTTTTTTTTTTGTCCCAAAAGGGGAGTTCAAGTCAAAACAGGACTTTTGATTGTGAAAAATATCAGAACACAGTTATGTATAATCTCCTCATACATTATGCACTTATTTCAAAATTCACTAGTGCTTGGATACTATCAAGGTAAAAAGTTTTCTCAGTACACTGGAGTCATTATTGAACTGCCTGCTTCACATCTGAATTGCTGGCCTCCTAGGAACTCCTTTAATGGCCCAAACATGTGAAAATGGAGCAAGGTCAGGACTGTACAGGGGATGTGCAATAACTCTCTGCTGAGTTCCTGTAATGTGCAAGTGGTGTTCATGAATAATTTTAAATACAGTTCACACAGACAAATAAGTTTTCAACAAGTTGGTGAAAAGTTATCCATTTATTTTCAATAATCAGACATGCCACTCACTGAATTTTCATAAGAACGAATGCAGTGCCACCTCAGCCAGGGTCATCATTCATTGATGTATGGCCCTCTTTAAAATGTTTGCACCTCAGTGCATCTAAGAGTCTCATCACCGTACGGTGCTGGAAGTCTTCTGTAAATGTTGATTGTTTTATGCCTTCAGTCACGTGAAATTTTATTACATAATTTGTAATTGAGGCCAATTGGATCACAGCTGATACAAATATAGCCTCAGCAGTTTTAACAGAAATATTCAAACATCCTACATTTTTCAGATTCCATATGATTTTCACAGCATAAAGAAATGGTTAAAGGATGGTGACTTGGCTGAAATAAAGGCTTAAAAAAGAAATAAAAAAAGAAATACTGTAGAAGGCAGCTCATGATATGAGGAAATGCATATTGACTGATACTAGTGGGGTACATGGATGGGTTGCCATCGCAGGGCTCGAGCACACACACACACACACACACATACTCCATGACGTAGTCATTCTTCAAAACGTTTATACAGCATATGGGAGTTTGAAAAAAATATAAAAATCTACCACATACAGTAGATTACCCTTACAATTCAGAAACAAGGTGTAATAAGACAATCATTTATTTCATATTTTACATATAGGAATATAGGACTCTTTTTTTATTTTATGATAAATGTGCCCTATTAATTATTCGTGTGTGAATGCAATAATTATACATGTACAAAAGGAAGAAGAAGAAGATGCACCCTTTGTTTAAGCCCCAGGATGTCTTGTCCTTGGCTAAGCTCCTCTGAATGTCCTCTTCACGCACTGAACTGTGGTTGACATGGGAGGACATGCAGAACGTAATGTATGCAGGGCCAAATGAAGGAGAGGGTGGTGCGAATTTGGATTTGGGTTAACATGGTGGTATCATTTGGTTGTGACCTCAGGGAAGGTTTCATGGAGTTTACTCTGGATGGCATAAGAGAGAGTGGGTGTGTGAGAGAGAGAGGTGACTAAGTCTGAGAAAGACAAGCATTTGTAAGAGAATTGTGTGGATGTTAACTTTTAACACAGCTTACATTTGTGCTATAACTGGAGGAAATGTTTAATGCATCTGAACAATTGCATTTAAAAGGGTGTGGTGGATTGCGTAAAAAGACCAGGATGAATAATCAACAAAAATGTAAGAAGAAGTAGGAGAAAATGAGCCAAAGCAATTTTAAGTTCTCTCTCTCTCTCTCTCTCTCTCTCTCTCTGTCTCCATGTCAGCATTCTGATTTATGGCTCTGTTTAAGCGAAGGCCACACGTCTCTCCCGATGCAGCTATTTGTTTCACCCGCCATCACACCCACCCCCACCCTTGCTTCCTCACACAACATCAGTACATGCACACACACACACACACACACACACACACACACACACACACATACAAAGGGAGATATCAAAATGAACTCCTTCCCACAAACAACACCTAAACATGTTTTCTCTTATCTACTACTGCATTTCTTTCTTCTGCTTTCTCTTTTTCTTTTGTGCACCCTGGAGAGTAGTATGGTCCCAAGCCGGCACTGTTGGTGGCTCTGAGGAGACACAAATTTTCAGCTCTCTTTGGTGGGGATAGGAGGCAAACATGAGGCGAGGAGGGGAAAAAGATGACAGCCAACAAGGGTGCCATTAATAATTCTCAGATGCAAGGTTGCTGTGACACAAGTAAAATAGGGAGAGCCAGTGAAGGACTTTAATCTTCCAGATAGGATTCTGTAGGAGCATTTCTTGTAGTGAAATTGTTCTTATTTGTCATGATGCTTTATGTGTTACTGTTTTTTTAAACCTAAAACTAAATCTAAAAGTTTAAAGTATGTAGAGTCTTTCATCGAAACTAAAAGATTCAGACTGTATTCTGCTTCAAATTGATCTATTTTTCCAAAATACTTCTAAAATCTATTCCTTGGCAATTTTCTGAATATATCCTTAAAGATGAAATTTTATTTATTATATTACAGTATATATATACAGACTATATTGTCCCACTGCCTGTATTTTATAAAGGCATCATTCCCTATTTGCTTGCTCGCTTATCTCCATTACTAGAGCTATAGAGTAGTTTAAGTCATTTATGTTCCATTTTCCCACCTTCAAGTATATGACATGACAAGTAGCAGTCTAGAAGCAGGGTATAAACCAGTAAACTGTTCATTCCAGAAGGAGAAACAAAGTATTGGAGGTCTGTCGCATCTAAGAAGCTGTACTTTTGAGTTTAATTCTATAAACTCTACAGTTATCATTTCATTAAACAGTAGAATGTCTAAAACAATGATGGCGGTGTAATACATTTGCTTTTTCTGATTTGGTTTTGCATTGTTCTTGATTAAAATTCTCATTTGCAGTTTGAACCAGGCCAATCACAGAACCAAGTCTTGCAGTGGGATTTAAAGGCGACACCAGTTTCCAGTGGGAGTTGACTGGAGAACCAACAGGAAGTATGTTTCATGCCTACAGCAGCAATCCCTGAAACACAAAACCCAAAGCTGCTTTTACACCGTGCGATTATGGCGGTCTTTTAAAATTATTACTCTTCACTCTGTAGGGGATGACCCCAATAAAATCTTGTCCCAATTTCATAGCAGACTGTGATAATATGTGTTCATGTCATTATATGATAAAGATTCTCTAACTAGCAAGCTGTGATTAAAGAAAATTATTACGTTCTCCTTACATCATCAATCAGCATGATTCAGGCTTGCACAAAAAATGGGGCTGCATTAACAGAAACATTCTTCAAAGTGAGCTTGAGGTAATTTATTCTGTCCATTAGCAGGTTGTGGGTATGCTTCACCGTCGCTACTAACATACTGGTGTTTGTTCGAGATTTCAAGTAATCAGGGGTTTGGACGGTCCCAGGTTCAAACACTGTAACCACCACGTTGCCACTGTTGGGCCCTTGAGTAAGGCCCTTATCCCTCAACTGCTCAGATGAGATAGAAATGTAAGTCACTCTGGATAATTGCATGTGCCAAATACTGTAAATGTAAATCTTATGCCATCCTGTTGTTGGTGGCTTTTAAATCATATCTGAATAAAAATAAGAACTGGGATAAATTCTTATTATTACCATTTGTGTGATGAAATTGGTTTTAGAATAATATATTTAAAAAAAAATAATCAAAATCTTAGATAGATAGATAGATAGATAGATAGATAGATAGATAGATAGATAATCCATTAAAAACAATTAATTCAATGTGTAACCCCTTACAGTTGCTGATGTAAACAACAGAAAATCTAACGAATGTGTAGCCGGTGACAAACTTCATTTACTCAAGATGCTCCTGTCAAGCACATTGTGAACAAGTCTTCCAAAACCAGCTCCGCTCTGCCTCAGTGTATGACAGGATGCTAGGCCGAGCTATGCCTGAGGCCGCGGTGGTGTGTAGGCCTGAGCTGAGGTGTGTTGCTGAGGGCATCAGGTGCTGCCAGTGTGGCTCAGGCTGCTGGTCTGATGTATGCTGACAGCAGAGATAACTGTCAGGCCTGGAGAGACAGATACCGCTCGAAGCTTGAGAGTGAACCTTTCACGCTGAAAGCTCCTTGAAGGCATTTGGGGAGACATCTGTGAAATATCTGGTTCTCTGTCAATGGCATCGTGATTATATTTACCGTTTTATTTGATTAATTTATTTTTAATTTTTTACTAATTAATAGAATACAGAGTAAGGGTTAGCAATGCTGGCTTAAATATTTGGTGTGGCTGAATCCTAGAAAAACCTTGATTTTTGTTCTGTATATAACTTGCTTTGACTCTTCTTTTAAGAAAACTAATATACAGTATGCAGCAAAATATATAGTACTGAAATGAAAAGACGAACAATATTACCTTTTTGTCATCTGTGAGTTTATTTCTCCTGAAAGAACCTAACATACACATGGTATGCGTAAAGTATGTGTTTAAACACATTGTTCATGCCATTATATCCTGGAACAAAGGTTGCTGCAGACGACTGCAAAAGAAGACTATTTGTTTGCGTAATGATGGCGAAATTTTATAACAATAGACTGCATAACTGTGTCACTTGGTGTCATCTTATTAAATCTCTCTCTGAATTTTTCTGCTACAGTACCTTTTTCCAACTCGTTTCCCATTCACGACCACTTCCATATGAGTGGAAATAATACTCAACTATGAATGCTTTTTCCTTTGTCAACCAGAGAAAACTGAAATTATTCACAATGCACACCTGCCATTGCTTACACTATAGAGTTGGAAGTAAGGAATGTTACAATTTTGGGATGCAAATTAAAAAAAATGCGAACAAAATATTTTTTATAACAAAAAGTGAGCTTCTTTAATTTATCAGTGATGATGTCAGCCTAGATTCTACTATTTCACCAAGTACATGGGCTTCCCAAGCTGGCAAATAAATTGTGAAAGATGTCTTTTGCCTCTATGTCATAACAAAATTAAATATATAAAAGATGAATTTATTTACCTTAATTAAACATATAAACTGAACACTGGTGTTTTTTTTTTTTAAATAGGGATGTAGGATCACAGTGCCTAATTCCTTTTTAAGGTGAGCCATTTTCCCATTTGGTCACATTTGTATATGTCCTCTTATTTACCCGGGAGAAAGTGTGTGTGTGTGTGTGTGTGTGTGTGTGTGTGTGTGTGTGTGTGTTGGGGGGGGGGGGGGGGGGGGGGGTGCTGACCTTTACAAGCAGAGACGGTGTCTGAGAGCCAGCGCTGCTCTCTGCATCTTAATGGCCACTAAACAGCCACCATGCCACCCCACTGATATTTGCCTAAATACATGAGCAAAATACTTATCAGATGTATTTATAGAGAGAAAGCGGTCAGCAAAACCTGTGGGGTGAGAAAAAAGGGAGAGAGAGAGAGAGAGAGAAAGGGAAAGAAATCTACTAGTTTTTTGACTGCCATTATTTGTGCCGTGCCATCAAGGGTTTTAGCTGGATATTGTGTTTAATGTATACTGATTTTATTAAGGATTTTTATGTTTTACTAAACTAAAATAATAAAAAGGAGTTGCCTAGATTGATAGAATTAGTCACATTTATGGTTTAGCTTCTTCAGTATCTTTCATACATTTTGAAATCTTGGTTTTAAGCAATATATAATTTCCAGATGATAAATGAGAATACTGAAATGTAACACAACAAACAACCAGGAGAAATTAACTGTGATGTAATTGTAATTGTTCAGGTTTTAGTCATCTGGGTCATTAAAGATCTAAGTTTTATTCACCTATTATCTCCACAACATGTTCTACACTGCAAAAAATGCAGTGAAATTTCAGCAAGTGAAATTTTTTTCTGTATCTAGCCAAACCTATCTATAATTTCTTTCAATACTTTTACAACATAACAAATTTAAGATTATTAATTATTAATTATTAATTATTATTATAACACAAAATTATCTATTCCGCTTAAAGTTTTTGTAAAATTTGATTAAAAATAAATTTAATAATTGTATGGTAAGTTAATGTAGGTAAATTTAGCTACATTCTATATATTTTCACCAAGATATCAGACGCCTTGCTTCTGTTTGCCAGAAGGTGTGACACCTTTCCTTTCTTGTGGATTTGTTGATTTCTAGGTAAAACTATTTATTTTTGTTAATTGATATATAAATTGTCATCATTTTAAAAGGATGTATAACTTGGACGTAGCCTGGATAGACTTTACCTTTCTGGAGTCGAGACGTCATGTGATTTCAGTATAAATCCAACTGATTATGCACAGTCTAGTGTTTATAAGGGGCCATATCCAACTCACTAGGAACCCAAATGAGAGCATCATGAGGATATTGATATCAATAAGAATCATTTGTAATTTTATGTAATGAAATTGTTATACACAATCAATATTTAGTCTGAAGTCTTAGTCTTAGCCTTAGTTTAACCTGCAGGATCTGGCTGAGCACAAAAGACATCTGCAGTACTCTGGTGTCACTCATTCAATCCATGCCTGATTGATTGCTTCCGGAACTTCATGTACAAACATTTGCCACAGATGTTCACAATTCTTTTGAGAGTTTTAACCTTTTCTTTGTACAGAGGTGGACACCCCAGCTTCAGAAAGTAATAGTCCTGTTACAATTTTTAACTAAACCAGCTGACTATATTATGACTACACTTCAGCCAGAAAACATAATCCGCTTTGTGCACAAGGAGAACTATAATACATGGCATATGTTATCTTAATACATTTGTCCACTGTATATAACTGAGGATGGGCTGAGCGGTGTCTATCTGTTTGGGTTCTGGTGACATGGCCTTGTTGTCTGTTTTTTCTATAAACCTGATCTGTGCCCTGAGCCAACCTACTGCTAATGTTCTTCTTGCCGCGCTACACACACTGGAGCGGGTATGGATCACGAATGCATGATTTTGTCTAGCCGGCTCTCTGCATAACTTCTGAATGTATCAAATCCTGACAACCAATTCTAGGCCAGTAAATCTATTCCTGAGGGTATCTGTGTACCTTTGGAAAATGAGCAGATCCCTTTAGCAAGCAACCATCATTTTCCTTTATATTTTTTTCTTTCTTTTTTTTTTGTTTTTTTTGTCCTGCACAAATGTCTACTTGGAGGCAACTAGAACATTTGCTTTTACAAGCAAATACAAAGGCTGGGAAAGTTAAAGGACTGCTGATTTATATCATAGAAACAAATATGTATGTGGATTGTACTTGTTTGTGAGTTTGAAGATGTTTAAAAGAAGGTGTGTTATGGTGTGTACATATATACAATTTAATTTAGTTGGTTGGGGAGTTGTCTAAATCTATAGTAACAGGTCTTTGCACGATTTTTAATCATGCACTGCAAAGAAATAAATTTTGTTGATGGCCTTAAGTGGGAAGACGGAGCTTTTGGCTTTTTTTTGTTGTTGTTGTTGTTTGGTTTTCTCTTGGAAGTGGAATAAAAGTAATGCCTTGCCACCATTTCTTGTTTCGCAAACATTCACACTCCATTTTGTACTCATTAATTATGCAGTAAAGAAAAAGCTGCAATGTAGAGAAAGAAGGGAAGGTGAAAATGAAGAGTTCAGTTTCTTTCCCATTGAATATTCATAAAAGATCCATTTTAGCTGCTTATGGGCGTAGTTGTTTGTTCCAGTTTTGCGCAATCAGTTCCCATACCGTGAAGCTGTTAGCTACTAGGAAATCAACAAATCCACAAGAAAAGAAAGGTGTCACACCTTCTGGCAAACAGAAGCAAGGCGTCTGATGTGCACTGTAGATGGCATTTCAAAAAGTACAACTTAACTCCACCCTTACCCAGCCCTCTGTCAAAAGCCTCAATATTGTGTGAATGTTATTTGTTTCAAGTCAGTGATGTGCTACATTTCTCTGCTGAGACTCCAATGAACTGACAAACACTGTACAGCGCATTTCACATTTCTACTCAAAGCCAGTAATACTCATTAACATTAGTTAGCAATGAATGCCACCATTTTTCACTTTTGAAAGAAGCTTGAAAGCACTTAAGCATAATTATTTCTCCATAAACCAGACAGTGTGGAACACAGCAGCACTAAATTCTTCATGGGTACAACAGCTCACAAAAAAACCCCAAATCACCATTTTTTTTTGTAATTTTATTTGATTTCTCCTTTTATTTATTTATTTATTTATTTATTTTTGACACTTTCAAAAAATCTGTTGCCTTGCTCTATCACATGCAGTAATAGTTGGCCCAGGTTTACTGCAAATTGCAGCTGATGTATTAAAATGTACCTTAAAGGGGGTTAGAAATGTCTGTTTGTAAGCCAAATTACCATTTTCTCTATTTATTTATTTATTTATTTATTTGCTCATTTCTTTATTTGTCAACCCACTTATACCTCTTCATCCTCAGGATGAGGTCAGACACAGCTTTTTTATTTGCTTGTGAAGATTCGCCGCTCCTGTTAGCCATTTAGAACTATCTGGAGAGGGTCACGGACCTCTCTGTTAATTTCCCGTTATCTTCCTCTCCATTCTTTCTGACCTCCAGCTTGTCAGCCTGCCAAAGCCAGAACTGTCTGTACTCTGCTTCTTTATTAGACTACTTTTCCCCTTTCACAGCAAATGATATCCCTGAAAGTAGTTGGCCATTTTAAAACATTTTCACCCTGACAAGCTGTCTATGAAACTAAACAATATGTGATTTTTTCTTTTTTCTGGCTTTAGAAGGATCTTGTGCTTAGGCATTACTTGTTATGAGCTAGCTCTTTGAAGCATCCTCTCCAATGCTATACCTCTCTCCTTGTGTCCTCTTCTTGTCTTTTAAACAGCCACGGTTGTTAAGGGAACACGGCAGTAGTAGACGTCAGTGAGCACTTGTATCTTTTCTTTGCTTGCATGGCCAAGAGCTTGAGATGCTTTCATAATCTGCCTCAGGTCTTAAGCCCTCTTTCCACATGAGGCGCATTGCTGGTAATCCTGAAAGCACGATTCGTGTGCGAGGGACTGGAACTAATGAAGACAACTGTTCAATTATTGGCTCAATTAATACAAGTGCCTGCAAGCATAGCCACCCTGAAGAGAGGCAGTGAGCACTGTGTTGTGCCCCAGCATAAACTCAGTATATCGCTCATTTGAAATCAAATCTCAGTGCTTAACCACTAATGCCGTTTCTCTACCAGACTGGTTTATGTGTGGAACTGGGGTTTTGTGAACATACAAACGAAAATCCATCATATGACCAAAGTAGGGAAACTGATTAAGTGTTCTATCTCAAGGGAAGGATGTTTCTCTGGTCTGAGCCCCAGGTGGCATCGAGGAGCTCTGTTCTAAGTTAGTCAGTTATCTGAAGTCTTTGGCCAAAATGGTTGAGCAAAAGAGATGATTTACCTTTATATAATTTATGTATTTGCAGAATCGGTATTGATTTAGACTTGTCTCAATTCATCCCCTTGTTGCCTCTGGTTCTTGTTTGGGTGTTGAGTTGGAGGTGTTTACAGTATGCAATGACTCATGAGGCTATACAAGATTATTCTTTTTTTCCCCCTCCAATCCACTGAGGTTTAGCTGCACGCCAATAGTGAACGAGCTTTGTTTATAATTATGTCTCCTTTACCACAGATGGGACTTCCTGTGAACCTCTCAGCCCAATTAGGACAAGGTTTCCTTGCCCAGCTTTACTCACTGCTTGGTCGCCTCTGGCATGCATGTCTAATAAGCGTCATGTAGTCAGCACCCCATGTGGCCGTTCACTAGTACTGCAGCTCCGCCACCACGCTAAGGGAGATGTTCAGCACCTTTTGGCCCAAAGGGGACTACTTCACACTGATTAAAGATTAAAGGTAGCAAACACATGCATGTAGGCGTACACGCACACACACACACACACAACCACACACACACACACACACGGAGTTAAGAAAAAAGAAGAGAGAACATAATTATTTCTCTCAAAATTAAATTAAAAAGTGCTACCACAGGGGAATTTAGTCTAATTATTTCAGTTAACTGTAAAAAGGCCCTTGGGGATATATATAATTTTTTCCTATAGCATAAGCTTTTGTTCTTCTCTACGTAGAGCAAATTGTAAGTCATCAACAAGGTTTTTTGATTCATGATATGACTTTTAATAAGTAAATGCAGTGCACAAAATTGCAAGATTTACAATAAACTTTCAGATAAACTGAAACATGATTTTCAACATATTTGAGAGTTGATTAAATGAGATATATTTATATATTTTTAAATAAACACTTTCAAATTTCCTTTGTTTAGAGATTGTTTATGACTTGATCAAAGCTGTAATAAGCACAATAATCTAAAAGAAACAAGAGAAAAAATATGTTAGATAGAATATTGTATATAAATTATATTTCTATTGAGCAATTTACTTCATACAAAATATTTCATCAATCATTTAAAAACAAACAGTTCATATGCTGGCCAAGAATATGGAATATTCTTGAGGAGTACAAATATCCTAAAGGCAATCACAATTGTCTCATTAATCTATGTGTGTGTGTGTGTGTGTGTGTGTGTGTGTGTTTTAATAGTTACATAATTACAAAAAAAAAAAATATCTTGGTGTATTAAAGCCAGTAGACATATCGACACAATGGCTAAACGTTTTCATTGGTACAAGCTGCAAAAAAGATGAACTTATGTGTGAAAGCTAGCTGTGGTAAGCTGGTAAGCAATAACCGCAATGATGGCAGTAATCATATGTGTTTGCGGCATGGTGTTTCATCACCTGCCCAGTGCAGCGTCTTGTTAGACGACAAATGACTCTTAATAAAGAATATTCCCTCCCCACTGCTGCCTTTCTGTGCCCCACCCCCAGCTTCAGAGGCCCCATTACAGTGACGCCGGCTGCGGGATTGGGCGGCACGGCGGTGAGATTGATTACCCTGTACAATCTCGGGACTGCCAATGTGTCTCCAGGGTGAAAGATCTGCCCATCTTTCTCTCTCTCTCTCTCTCCTCTCTTTCTCATTCTGCCCCTCTTCTTCCTCTTCCTCCTCCTCCTCTGTAGCCTGGCAGGCAGAGGCAGCGGGGGATGATAGTAAGTCAGGGCTGTAGCCAGGGCTGCTTCTACAATGTGTGCACTTGTTCACCATATGTCACAGCAAAGGGGGCTCTCGCTCAAACGTGCACACACACACACACACACACACACACACACACACACACACAAAATAAAACCCCACAGTCCGAGCAGGAGCAGGGACAGGGCGGAAAACAGACAAAGAGAAAGATGCAGAAAAAGGGGCAGGGAAATACAGAAAGCCAGATCTACTCTTGGTAAATCAATAAGAACCTGTGTGCATGTGTGTGTGTGTGTCTGAGCTTTGTTTTCCAGTGTGGCTTCCTGGCTGCTGTTTATATGTCTGTTCTTGGTAAATCACTGGCTTCTGCTTGTGATTGTGGCTCCCGTTGTTTAAATCAGAGTTTATGATAATGCAGCACAGTGATGAGGGAGCGATGATGAAGTTTTGTCACAGAAACGGTGTTATCCGGAAGGGACGGATAGCGAGGGTGATGACAGGCCACGTTTTATGAATGCTGTGAACTGTGTCTGTTTTGCCCCTTCTCAAACACCTCACTCCAAACTAGTGTTGACAGCTACCACCTTTACACCCAGAAGTGGCAGCATCTCCTCTCCCCATTATGCAGGCCCTAAAGAAGACCTTTCTTCATATCAAACGAGGAGAGGGGAACAAAGAGCAGAGCGTATGACAGTGTAATTATCAACTTGTGAATCAGTTTTCTACTCTTTACTCTTTACAATAAATAAGTCGAATCTGATTTGCTCGCTATGTGCCTAGTAGCATCTTTGGCACTGGGATTCAATTCTGCCAGGACTCTCTGTGGAAGAATATTTAGCTGTGACAACAATGCAGTCCCAAGGTCAGGGTCGATCGTGTGAGGTGTTTACACCAATCCTGGCGTTGAGGTGTAATGCTGGAGCTGAACACTGGAGGATGATGCAATGCTCCTTGAAAGATTGCAGATACCTTTAGGCAAATAGTGTAACTCCTGTCTCCCTCTTTCACTCTCTGTTTCTCTCTTTCTGTCTTTCTCTTTCTTTTTCCCTCAGATCCTTCATTAATTGGCACAGAAGGCCTGGTTCAGAACTTCCTCATCAGGCCTGATTCATGTTGTAGAGATCAGAGAGGGAGAGAGAAAGAAAGGGAGTATGAGAAAGTCAAAGTGGAAGAAGAAAGGTTTGGAAACATGTCACTGTTTACGGGTGAATACTGGCCTATGCTTAAACGGTTTACACTTTTAGTAGTTAAGTTCCTTGTTCTGCATATAATTCTAGAATTGCAATTTTGCACATTTAGTGGAGGGCACTTTAGAAGAACTTTTTTTAGAAGAACGAAGATGACCATTTACAGTGAGTGTATTTGAGAACAGAAAAGCTTTTCCTGTTTTTTTTTTATTGAGAAGGCTTTGGTTTAAGCGCTAGTGTGTGTGTGTGTGTGTGTGTGTGTTTGTGCACATGCACACAAGTTTGCAGTTCAGAGGTGATGAAAGGGGCCAGAGAGCTTTTGGAGGATGTCCTCTAGGCAGGGTGCTTCCCCAGACTCCTGCCCTGATAGAGACTGAAGAGATTTTCAGTGGCTTTTTAAGGCCTCTTTGAACAGGTGCACCACTTCTAGTGGTACTGTCTCTGCTTTTTCGCCATGAAACACAAAGGACTGCTATATCCAATACATTTAGTGTCCTCCACATATACACACTTTGAACGTGCATGGAAAGGGAAAAAACACACACTCACACATATGCACTGAGACACACATATGCCCACTTTCGGATCACTTTCAGCTGGACTGTCTTTGCAGCACCTATTTATTCTTCTTTTCTACTTTATTTTCCTCTTCCTGTCCTTTGTGTATGAGTGGTTTGAGTTAGCCAAAACAGCATGAGTGAATTCAAGAAAAGAAAAACATCCTTTGGGTTCTCTCTCTCTCTTTCTCTCTCTCCCTCTCTCTCTCTCTCTGTTGTTGTTGTTCTAAAGGACTCTTCCAGATCTTCATGTTTTATGCATGTGGCCAGGGCATAATTCATCCTGGGATGTGGACAGGACTGGAACTTTGCCCCCTGCTCCACTGGTCCACTAAGAGGTAAACCTGACGTTTTGGACCAGACCCCCAACTTCTAGAACTCTTAAGGAATGAAAATGTTTGTATGTAAGAAGGAAGTGTGAGTGCTGTAAATCTGTTTCGTTGGAACTTCGGAATTTGGCTCTCAGTCATTAGCCAACTGGAGTGGGTTCAGTTTAGTGCCAGAGCCATGCTCCAAGCGAAATGGAACCATGCAAACAAACAAGCAAGCGAACAATCAAGCAAGTGCGTGAAGAGAGCAGAAGCTTGTTCGCCAATGTGGCATTTTAACACTATTATTGAGGACGGAGGCATGCAGAGAGGATGATAGCATTCATATCCTCAAGGCTGCTTGAGATGCACTGCTTTAGACACCCTTCCTACATGTCTCACACCAAGCGTCCAAGACTAACACGCACGCACAGACGCGGGAGTGAAATCTTGTCAAAGCAAGCAGGAACTAAAGATTATAGATCCCTGTCCGCCTTCACTGTTTAAAGAGTTTGGTCATTCCTGGGGCAAAATGTGGCAGTATGAAATGAGGCATCGTGTGAAATAATAGAGAGAGAAGCATGAAGGAGAGCAGCAAGAAGGATGAAGCTACTTTGGGAACCCTTAAGGGAGGGGAAAGTGGGTACAAAACTGCCAATTTCATACTACACATGTGGATTAAGTCTCTGTCTTTGAAAAGCGCTCAGAAATGCCCATGTAGCAATTACACCCTCCTGGCTCAAGCAGGGGTGCTGGGCCTGTATTCTGACACTCTTGTGCCTAGAAGTGCCCAGCCTGTGCCAGATTGGCTGCAGGTGGCATTCGTGCCTGCTTTGATACCACGCCAGAGGGGCCTCATGGGCTCTTGGCTCCCCAGTTGCTCTCCGTCAGTCCGCTGGCACCATCCTTCTCATATCAAAAATGACCCAATTAGGAGACGGCAATGTGTTCTGACAGGCACTATCTGCTCTCGTAAACAGCTCTGGCTGCTTGCTGTCTCTCTCTCTGGCTCTCACTTGATCTGCCTGTCTATCTCTCGTGCTCTCTCTTCCTGTTTTCAGACCCCTTTCCAAGTCTTTCCTCTTTTACTACAGTCCTGCATACTTCCGTAGTCACGAACGCAAGTGTAGAAACAGAGTTGTTTCTTTTTGACTTACCTAGCTGTGTCAGCATTGCCTGACCCGCTCCCTCTCATGCAGAGCAAGGTGCTTTTTGAACAGAGGTTTGAGTGTCAGAGCGCAGGAGGGGAGCTCGCTTTAACTAAAACCATAGTGATGTGATTAGAGGGAGCAGTGACAGGAAACATTGTTTTCCCACTGCCTGATTGTCAGCACTCATCTCTTCAGCTGACAGCCTGTATCCCCATACATCCCCTCCTCTGAATGATGTGTGCATGCCATGTGTGTGTGTGTGTGTGTGTGTGTGTGCATGATAGAACTCCTCATTGTCTCATACATGCCTATCAGCTCCTCACTCTGCCTCGAACTGTATCTTTCTCACTGTCTGCATGTGTGGGCTCAAGCGAAGAGGATGGTGGAATCATTAAACATTCATCCGCCACTCACCTCAGTGATAGCAGAGGCACTGGAAATCATTCTTTTGATTCACTCCAATGTGACATGCTTCCATCACTTCTCACACTCTGCTTTTAACCTGCACAGGGTTTGATATGGAGCCATTGTCACAATGCGACAAGCAGTCCGTCCTGCCACTACTGCTGTAATCGAAACAAGTCTTAATATTTTATGTGGCCATAACCAGCAACATAAACTAATGAGTTGCTCTTGAAGTGTGTGGAAGTATCGTTTCACTCCTCCTTCTTTTATGTCAAAGTACTGATTCTCATTTTGGCAGATCTCCTTAAAAAAAACAACAGCTTTTGAATTTTAATTTTAATTGATTGACAGTTTCAGCCATGGACTATTAAACATACTGGACGGTGGAATCTGCACTAGGACCTAAATGCTTAAACATGTAATAGTCTTCGACGTATCCTTTTATACAATGCCATTGGAGTATATGATACTGTATATGGGATAATATGATTTTAAAAATGTAATAAATAACAAATAAATGACCCTGCATTTGAATACCTTTTTATTTTATAGTCATTCAGTGATATAAATTGCAGCTGAATATATATATATATATATATATATATATATATATATATATATATATATATATATGTAATAAAAAAAAAAACATTATGCTTTTGTAAAGTTAAATTCTACTGTGGCTCAAGGAACAGTACAAAGATGAAAATAACAAGACCATTATTTATATATTAAAAAAATTCCTTTGATATTAAAATAATCTTGCATGTTATTTCACACCCTCAGGTACTCTTGCAGTTCCACACGCTAGACTTTTCTCAATAAATGGCAGGTCCTTTAGTGCCATGGCCCCCAAACTGTGAAATGTCCCACATCAATCTGCTTCTTTTCAAATCTCAGCTGAAAAATTCTTTCTTTACTTTTACAGGGTTAAATATTTTGTAAAGCAATCTTGAGTTTTATCAAGGTAATAAAGAAATTAAACTCATATGAATGAATGAATGAATGAATTAGGCATAGTGATACCATGTGAAGAAAAATGCAGGCTTACATCTTTTTTTGGTGCCAAACAAATAAGCACTGCACATTTGCTTATTTGGATGATCCTTTTTTTCTCCAAAGTGACTTACAGGTGAGACAGGACACAATTAAGCAGTGGAAGGATTAAAGTTCTTTCACAAGCACCCAACAATGCCATCTCGGCAGTACTAAGATTTTACGCAATCTTACTATGCTATGATAAATACGGAATAAAATTATATTCCACTGCTTATGTTTTTTTTTTGTAGTAAATTAATATTTGTAAATGTTTTAAGTGGAATAAACGATTTTAGATTAGAATAATTTTAGATGTCAAACATTGTTTTTTTTAAATTGTACTGGGAAATTATTATTCATTTATCAATCTTTTAGTAATGTTGTGTGTAGATGTTTGCAGAAGTCAAACTGAATAAATTATAGGAGGAGACTGTTAAACTTTTTTTTTTTTTTAGCAATTTCTTTATACTCATCTATGTTGGCAAGTGGCAATTAGCTGTAAATTAGCGGGCACATACATGGCACAGCGGATTTGCATATGGTGCCACCCACAAAACTCCCTAAAAGGCAAACAATGTATCACATTAAACAAAAATTCCTAAAAGGCAAAATCTGGAGCCAAATAATAAAAAATGATATGAACTGGGTAAGCTGTAATAAAAAAAAATATATATATATATAATAATATTTAAATTCATGGATCATGAACATCAAGCACATCTAGCAGGTAAACCTCTTTTATATTCAAAACAAATAGTTACAGTCACTGTTGATCGGATTACACCAATGTGTCTCAGTGTAAGTCCAATGATGGGACACTAAGAATTACACGGCACACTGCAGTTCAAGACATACCAGATAAGATACAGTTATTTAGTGCTGCCTGTAATAAAGTGTTACACAACATTAAAAGTTGATGTTGTGGAAAATGGAATGCAGATGTTTACTGCCTGAGTTGCTCTACTTCACAAAACGTTAAAAAAAATTGTCTGTGTATCTGAAATACCCAATCTATTTAGGCCTTACAGAATAAGATTTATATTAAAGTACAGTGACTTCTTGTGATTTATATGATTTGAAGCTGATCAATCGAGGCTTACATTAGTCTTCTTATGCATAATTTTGCACACTCAGAAGCATGAGTAGGAGACGAACATTTTTTTTCCTGAAATGATGGGATTTTCATGAATAGCAAATTTCTTGTGTACATGCTCATTCAAACAATTAATGAATAAATTTGTTTATATCCAGCTTGATAAATGAGGCCCAGTATCTACTCACAGCATATCTGCAATGACAGTCCCTCAATCAGTCTTCTTTTAATAGTAGATTGGATTGAGATGCTTCGATGACCTCTGTGCTGGTCTGGGTTGTTCAGGACACTTTTGGCTTGTTCCAGCAGACTAAAAACATACATGAATTTTAATGATAGTCATCAAACTGTGCATAGCTGCTATTCTAAATGTCCCCTACAGTCATCATTCACCCAAAGTTTTAACAAACACTTTATTCCATGTGGGCAAAAGAAAGTAGCTGATAGCTGAGAACTAAAAGAAAAGGCGTTGTCCCTAATCAGTTTTAAGAGAGCTGAAACAGGAGAGCAGCAGATGTTTGGCAGAATATCTACAACGCTGGTATGGTAACTTTAGCCAAGGTAACATTGAGCATGGAAGTAAAATGTTGAGTCCTGGGGCAACTTATACGTTGATAACGTGTTGTTTCTTCATCAGATCTCAGTTTGGCATGCAGAAAGCAGTGTGAGGAGGGAGAATATAGAGACAAGAGCTTAGCACTTAAAACACTACACACATTTGTTAATGTTTTTTTACTGGTTTTATGTTGGAGTGAAGTGTTTTTGGCTGTGGTAGTGAGTTCCTGTTGAAGCAGATCAGTGTCTGGCAGAGGCTGCGTTTGGGGCAGGTGTGAAGAGGTTGATGCACTCTGCCTGACTCGGATATGGCTGCAGTCCACCGCGTGCTAGCTGCAGGAAATACAAAGCCCAAATAACCTCTGTCACTAAGTGTTAATTCGGGAGCGTATCACCTCAAATAGCGTGGTGCATGAAATAAGCAACATAGAGCCGTTCAACATTCAAGACACTGCAGCTGATCCTAAAGAACATGACTATGGTGATTGTTGTGTTTAATCAGCATGCAACTGCAAGGCATGTCTAATGCACTAAACAACTATTATGTAAATACTAAAGCAGATTAATATTGCTCTGATGCTATTTCCAAAGGTAAAATAAAAAATGACGTCTGAATACATTCCGTATGGACTTTCAAGAGTATACATGGTTTGTTCTTTCCCTATTAGCATTTCCATGGTATGTAGGAACATTAGACAAAACATGCCACTTCACCCCAGGCATATTATCTCAGTGTCAAGGCAATATTTCACAAACATGCAGGGGAAATGAGGGTAAAAGTGTAAGATGACTATTCGTATACACTCTTTATCCATGTCTGTGGCAGCTGAGAAGGACTGAGGCTGATTTGTATAACTCGCCATATCTTGCCTGCAAGAAGATAACTTTTCAGCTTTTACCATTATGCTATGATATATGCTGGGCATGCAGGTGCTTAACCCAGGCCTGAGGGGAGGTGCAAGGTGTTAAGATAAAAGAGGTTTTATCACCCTCTGACAGTAATTCAACAGGACCCACAGGTCAGGCCAGTAATGTCGGCTTGAAACTGCCTGTGGATGTTGGTCTGCTTCACCGTGGTGGTCGACCGAGAGCACAACCTCTCCCTCCTGTGCAGAGCTTATTAAGGCCTAAATTCAGGGCAAAGGCAGCATCCAGACTGTGATGCATTAAACCATGTTTTTGCTGGTGTAAGCATAACTTTTTACTCCATTCACAATAGTAAAGCACTGCTTCTCATGTTTTACACCAATCAGCTGAGATTTTGACTGGGTCTATATTGATCCACTCAATACATAATATTCTGTCATAATAATGCATGTCGTAATAATTTTCATTCTATAATAATGCACTCATAAAAATGTCCTGGGAAGGTAAAGGGTAAACATTTTAAACCACGTGTGGCAGTTGGATCAGTTATATTTTGTGTTTTAATTTAACAAAATAAGACAATTTTGATAAACCAAAGACAAGTAAAAGTTGTGCAATGGTGTAATAGCTAGCTTTGCAGCCTCACTGCTGAAGGGGTTCTGCCTTAAGTTACTGTCTGGTGGGTTCTCTGGTTTCCTTCCACCTTTAAAAAAACATACTGATGGACTGGCTACTCTAAATCGTTTCTAGGTGTCACTGTGTGTACATTCAGGATTGACAGTTGTTAGGATAAAGTGGTTACTGAGGATAAATAATGGGTGATGAATGAAGTAAGACACAGATATATGCAATTAAAAAAATAATAATAAAATCAGTACCATACCTTTGGTATTCATATATGGTTGATGAATGGTATTTTAGAACAAAGTAAACCATAAATAAAAGATCTAAAAATCAATAAAGATGTTATTCTGCAAGTACAATGGGAATGTGCCTAGGATGTATGTGTGGCAGGAAAAGCTGGAGAAAGGAACCTGTGGTAATACATTAGTTAAACAGTGAACATGTAAAACACTGCTTATGAAAGAGTTTCACATAAGGACTCATATTTTGTTTGTGCAACATGGGTGAAAATATCTCTCAAAAAGGCATCCAGTGAACTAAGGGAGGAAAATAATGCTTTACAATTAATTAACCCAAATCCTTTCAGCGGGGTTTCACCATGTTTTAAAAGCTCAAACTTGACCATTAACCTTGGGAATGGATGAGAAAACACACTCTCGCGCTCTTTTTTTCTCCCGACAAAATGTGACATAAAAAGCTTGTGAAATGAAATGATGAGTTTAAAATGTCTTTTTGAGGTAAACCCAATTACGATTTGCACTTTTTTTTTCCACCTCACAAAAAGCCCTGCATTAGGACGAGGGCTAGTTATTAGTTCCGCATTCGTTATTTTACAAATCATTTCTGTTTGCCTTCCACATGGCACCGCGCTGAAAAGTGGGCTCCAATTAGAAAAGCATTAAAACAGCAGCCAGGACTTAGCTGCATTACACCCTGCTATGACATTCCACCTGCCATTATGTTATTAGTGAGGAACTGGATCGAGAGAGAGGAAAAAAGGCTTTAATTGGGAGTATTAAGAAATAAAGCCATTTGGAAACTTGCAGGTTTTAGCATGTGGAGTTTCTGGCAGCAGTGTACTCTCAGAATGAAGTTCTAATCCAGAGTGATTTGAGTAAAAACCATCTACAGAGTGAACCCATCGCATGAATCAGCTCAGCAAAGATTTGTTCAAGTATGAGAAAAAAAATCTGCTTATTATCTGTTTGTGCTTGCTGTGCTCTTATTGATTTACCTTGTGTAACTATGTCTTTGGACCTCTTCTAGGAGCACAGTGACAAAGATGATGCCCTGTGAGTCCCCTTTGTATGATAGGGTTAGGATGGTACTTGAATATGGCATTAATTATAATTCAAATATCACTACAGTAAAGCTGCCGTTGGTATATTATTGTGGGCGTGTTTGTGTGTTCTTTCTTCTAAAGCTCTCTGGCTTGCACTCTGACAGATGGGCCAGCAGAGATCTTCTGTGTAGTCCTCAATCACCCTGACGTGTCATCTGTCATCTGATTCGGGTCATTGTTTGCAACTGAATGGTAGCGTGAGGTACTGGGAAAGGAGCCTGGTGACTATATGTGTGCCTCATGGAGCCCCATACCCTGCTGTCTCTTTCCCCAATATGACCCACGTGCCTCCCCCTGCACCCCCTTCTGTTTAACCAAAGACTTGCATTAGTGGCCTGTTTGTGGAAGCCACATTCTGCATACAATTATTGAGAGAAAACATTTTTATTGCTTTATTGGGTTTTAAGCTATATACTTTTATAATTCTGTAATTAAAGAAGATCTTGTAAGTTAACCTGAAAATGTTCACAATCTGCTATAGGAGTCAATAATTTAGTAAGAATGTAGAGTCTACTAAGTTATGACCAATAACACCCATTCCTTCGGATAGAGCTAACCAATTCTGTTTGGTACTTCTTGACCAGTCCCACCCACTCATGCAGACAGTCTTACTTATTTCGTCCTCCTCGTTAGACAGTCCTAAACAGGACTCATTGATTCCCATCACTCAGTCACTCACTCACTCACTCATTTTCTATACCGCCTTATCCTCTATTCAGGGTCGCGGGAGCCTGAAGCCTATCCCAGGACGCTTAGGGCACCCGGCAGGGTACATCCTGGACAGTGTGCCAATCCATCGCAGGAAACAAACACAAACACACACTCACACCCTAAGGGCAATTTGGGGACACCAATTAGCCTAATCTGCATGTCTTTGGACTGTGAGAGGAAACCGGAGGACCCGGAGGAAACCCACCAAACACGGGGAAAACATGCAAACTCCATGCACACAGAGACGGGAATCGAGTCTGACTGGGAATCGAACCTGGACCCTAAAGGTTTAAAGAAGAACCATATATGGATGTCATGGTCAGGTGTCCATGTATGATTGTCCATTTGGTGTAGTTGCTTTTATATAGCAAATATAATACAAATTAGTAAATAAGGTGGAAGAATCCACAGTGTTATTGAACATGGCCTATACTGGTTTCACAATCTTTGTATTTGACAAACTCCAACCTGCATCAAAAAACAGCCTTTCTGCTACGTCTTGCAGGCCCCACTGGATTACAGTCTCACATGGACACCTCTAGCGAGGTGCCATTATTTTTGTAGTGCTGTGGGTTTAGCTGTGAACTTGGCTCTGGCTGCAGATCAAAATGATAAACTCTCTGGCCTTGCTTTAAAGCTGAGGTCACGGTTGCCGCTCTACTGTCAGACATATATGCATAAATCTGCTTAACTACAGCCACACAATGATATGTGTGTGTGTGTGTGTGTGTGTGTGTGTGTGTGTGTGTGTGTGTGTGTGTGTACGTGCAAGCATGTATATATGTGTTTGCGGGTGCTTGCATAGGCATGTTGTGTAGGAGCACTTTTACAGCAGTTGGAATTACTGTGAGCCTTTTTTATGTGGAAAAAAAGCTCAGAGAAAGAACCTATGGTGTAGTTGAATAGCAAATCAGTAAGTGAAAGGCACTAAGAAAGCAAATAAAACGACTTTTAAGTGAAGGGTAACTACATAGTCCTCTAACCTTAAATAAAATGAATGCAATTTTTAAATTTCAGTAGCTTCATACAATGTTCATAATGTGTCTGATACATGGCAACTCCACATGTGCAAAACACTTTTGCTGTTATTTAAAAATAAATGCTGGTCGGTCATATTTACCATGACTAAATAAAACCAAACTTAGCTTTTATTAAGTCATGTTTGAGTCGATGGTACTGTATGCAGGTGTGCATGTTTTCATCTGTAAATTTGTTCTTCACTGGGTATTTTTATGCCAGGTGCATCCGGTGAAAAGATGAGAACAGTCCAATAACTGCATTTCACTAATAATGAACTAATATATAGATGCTAAACATTTAGGAAACAGTTTATGTGAAGTTAACATGGTATGGTCCTGTTAAAAATGCAGTTTCTTTTTACCCTATTATTAACTGGTAATGCTTATGGGTAGTTCAATTTACAGACATTACATCACATCTATAGGCTGCCATTAAGCATTATATAAACTCATTTTCAACAACAGTGTGAAGAGATCTTCTTTTCATCTTGCATGTTATAAAAAGTATAAGTAGACCACATACACCAAATTTGAAATTCTGATAGGAATACAGTGTGTGTACTAGACTTTGGTATACTAAACATCACCGATGATAAACTGGAAACGTCAACAACAATAAACTGTTGAATTGGTTTTAAACTGACATGATGCTGATGTACGATGGTTTTCTTGTCTGCCTACAGAGCAGACTATACCAGTTTTATAGACTATACCAGTTAAATAGATTAGTACAGTAACTCAACACTCACTAAGTATGATGCTAGGTTGTGAATTCTGTACATATACAAACATATCTTTTTAAAGTTCACTGTTCATATAATTTCTGTGCAATATTTACTTTAAGACTGCATTCTATTTTATACACGTTCCTAAACAATGACACACTAAACTAAATTTATTACAGTAACTAACATAAATAAAGTATAAATCACACTTTCTATAAAATTTCTATGTGGTCAGTATGTATGTTCACTTGCAACCAGAAAACCATCAGGTAATACAAAAGGAAGTAGCTGCTTTTAATATAAAGTGGTCAGATTAGTGAGGTGCATTAAGCAAAGAAAACAACTAAGGAGATTCCTGAATTGGGACCATCCAATGCATTAATAAAACCTAGAAGGATAGGTGTGATCCTTGTCCATTTTCTTCAGATTTATACAAAACTACCCTGATATGACACTCAATAATTAAATAGAAACATTCACTTCTCTATTTCACAAACTTACATAAAATCGCTAAAAAGCAGACATTATTACTGGATTTTAAACCTGTTATCTTTTTTTCTGCTGTACAAGTATTTGGTGTAGTTTTGCCACAAGGCATTGTATGTTTTACAGCAATGTCAAAAACTGCCATTTGGACTGTATAAGGCATGGGGATCCTCCTTCTTTGAACTTCTGCCAACTCAGTAGGTTTCTTTCTTCTGTTTTTTCCCCGCTCCCCTTTTTTTTGGGAAAATTTTCCCAGAGGGCATTTGCCCCTCTCTTTCTTTCTCTCCCTTCCGTTTCCATCCTCTTTTTAATTCGACCATGGCATTCTGTGCTGAAGCTATGATACAGATAAGAGAGGCAGGGCTGGTTTTAACTGACAGCTTGCCATCTCTCTAGTTGTGTGTATGTCAGCATGAATGTGTGTTATTTGTGTTTATCTGTATGGGTGTTTGAGTGTGTGCTCATGTGTGCGTAGGCCTGGTTTTTGATGTTGCTCAATGTTACATACGTCTGGAGGCATTTTAGCCGTAACATTGTGTAAAGCCAGGGAGTGGAGGAGAGTATTTACACAATGAAGCTGGTCTGATTATCTGTTGATGATATGTTTGGTGACAGATGTGTGAATAGACTGGCTAAACTCCTAAAATGCCCAAGAGGACTGTTTTTGGTTGACATGTGGTGCGAGTGAGTGAGTGAGAAAGTGAGTGAGAGAAAGAGAAAGAGAGAGTCCCTGAAGTCAGCAGTCTGACAGTTCTCATCAGTAGACTATACTGCAGTTCTCATAGGGCCACTGAGAGTCACATATCTCACACCTTTAACACCTTCAAACTACTGTGTTAACTCATTTACTGTCATGTCCACTTCAGATCACTGAAGAAGCAAAAGAGCAGACAAGAAAACATCTAGCTTTTAAGGAATCCAGAGCTTATTCTATCCCAAATATGAGCAATTTAGACCATTCAGTCCACCTGCTTGTATGTATATAAGGTAGAAGAAACCTGAGACCAAGGAAACAAACAAGGAAGCAAACCAGGACATAAAGAGAACATCCAAAACATGACCCAGCATGACTAAAACATCACACAGATGGTAAACTCGAGTTAATCATGACATGAGGGAGCAAGAATCTAGGAGGCAATGCTACAGTACCTGCTGCACAAGCATACATATTACATACTGCATTACAGCCAGAAGCATCACCAGGAATGGAATTAAGGAAATAATCGCATGTTTAACTTGTCAAGTGTGATTTGTAGCGGTGAGTTTAACAGCATGTCCCTACGTGTCTGAGAGATTTAGCAAAAGGAAATGCTTTAACTTCAAAACCAATATCTAAAACATCGAAACACACACAAGCAGCCCCCTACCTCACAACTACTTTTTCATTTCCTCTCTCTCTCTCTCTCTCTCTCTCTCACTCTCTCTCTCTCATTCCTTCTCCTGCCATCTTTCTCTCTCTATCTATCTTTCTTTCTTTCCATCTCTCTCTCTCTCTCTCTCTCTCTCTCTCTCTCTGCCACATCATGTGTGAGGGTGAGTCTGGAAGGAGGTGACCTTGCTGTGTGTAATTAAAGTGAAACACCTTGACTTGTCACCATCGCCTTAGACAGCTTAAATCTCCCTAATGTAAATGGGCCCACTGCTGATGCACTGCTCGGCATGGCCACGGAGAAGATACAAGCTCTGGTGATCCATCTCTGTGTACACACACACAAACACACACACACACACACACACACACACACACACACACACACGCTCACACACAAGGACCTATTTCCCATCTTTTTTTCCCTTATGCTGTATGGGGCTTGGCTTTTAAAACGAGACATCTTCATGAAATAGATGCTGCCATAGTATTGTAAGTGTACAATTGAGTGGGAAAACACATAGTATAGATTTGATTAAATGTGTTGTGTGTACACAGGGATCGAACTTGTTGCAGTCTACAATAAGGCGTAAGAGGGGCTCTGAATTGTCTTTATAGCAACAAGTAAGAAGATACACATTCCTGACATGAAAAAAAAAGGCCTAAAAATGGACCAGTTGAGCTGATTTAATGATCTGGGAATGTGAGACTGCCTAAAACAACAACGAGTCACAGGGGGGCACAATTCCTGCCAAATATGTTTCAGCTGAACAGCCCCATGGCATGTAGAAGAATGTTACATGGCCTGAGTGCCAACTTTACCGCTTGCCAGTGGCTCGTGCCAGACTGGAGATGCATGCCCAGGCACTGGGCACAGTGACAGGAGTCAGATGCCCTTCATGTGGCAGCATCAGGCACCGCGCCCTTTCTCTCTGACCCTTTGGGATGGACAGTCACAGGCCAGCACGTTGCCAGAGCTTGGAGGCCATGCCAACTTCCTCTCTCACCCCCTTCCTCCCCCAACACCACACACATGCCTCATTGAGGCCTGTAAGTGCCTGAGGCTATCACTGTGTTGCTGAAGTAACAGGGCATCAGCTTGGCATAGCTTCCTTCCCTCCAGTGGCCTGCAGTTGGCAAAGACTTCTTCTCCCATTCCTATTACCAGTATCTGCAACAGTCGTGTGAGCCAACATAGCTTCCTAAGCCATTGTTTTTTGAATCTCACTATTCAAATATTCTGTATACAATAATTATCATTAAGCATGTGACCAACCCTTATGGATGAGTTTGTCATTTATGGAGTTTTAGCTCGATAAAGCAGTTATTTCTTGAATTGAGTTGAAATTTCAATGAAATCATTACCCCGCTTTGTCTTTCTAATGACCAACCTAAAGCTTTGTTAGCTGGCATTTAAAGAAATTTGTGACCTATTCATTTGTGGAATAGGAAAGGAATCTTAGGCAGATTTATGTTGTGTTTGATAGTGTGATTTATGATTGTTTAAAGATATTTGTAAAAAAAAAAAAAATGTTTTTTTTTTTACTAGATTATTATAAATCTAGTAACATTTATAATAATGTATATATAATGGCATGCTTATATAATGTGTATATGCCATAGTTATACTTTAACTAGGTTTTAACAGTTAAAAGTTTAAACATTCAGAATAAGTTCCACAAAATTTTAGTTAAATTGTTAATGGGGCCTAAAATTGTTGATAATTCTAGTGTTTTGCTTGAAATGATAGGGACGCTTTTTTATCAGGTCTGCAGTTTGGAAAGTGCCACCCTGACACCCAGTGTGTAAAAATCTGCTAAACCAAACCCTCATCCTTAATTTATCCAAAAAACAATATGGTCCAAAATGTCTAATAATCAAAGTTTGTGCTTCTGTTTCAGGTGGTTTGATTTACTCAGTTACCATTTACACTGGATTTGCCATAAAACTTAGCCAAGAGAAATCTGAGTTAGTTATTATTTCAAGCAGCAAACTCCACAATTACTGCAAAAAATTTCTAGGTTAATAAATACTAGTTTTCTTTTGCCTGAAATTATTTACAATCAATGTTTATCAGCTATAAAAAGTAATTTGGGTATTGAGCAATATGTGTATTCGTTACTTGTATTTTTATGGTTATATAGCGTATTTTTATTCAGGAATACAAAACCTTTTACAAAGCAATATGATGATAAGTCATTTAACTGGATAATAATCAGATGTTACTTGCAATAGGCTTATAGCAATTTTTCAGGTCAGCACTATGCATGACAGGTGCATCACTTCTTACCCCAATGCACCATTGCCCTAGGTGAGTCTGGACTCATCAGACCATGTGACTTCTACTATTGCTTTAAAGTCCAACCTTTATGCTCCCTAACAAATTGGAGTCTTTTTCCTGATTAGCTTCACTAAAAAATGGATTACTTATGGATGTACATGGTCTGATGAGTCCTGACTGTTTGGTCCCAGTCCTGTGACCACGGCTGTCTTCCAAACCACATTTGTCCCACAAAGTTTTTTAACTTATGTTGTACATTTCTTAATGCAATTCAAGTCAATCTTCTTAGTTGTTTTCTTTGCTTGATACTTTACAGCCCAACAATTTGGTCTATATTTCTGATAGCTCTTTTCCACAACCATAAGATACGTTTTTTAACATAGTTGTTTAACGAATAAGAAGCTATTCACTGCAACACTGCATATACTTTCCATATGATCCTTGATTCTGAAATATGCATACAAATCTTATTTTATATTAAATATTCATATGTATAGGATTTATAATCCTTATTTGTCTGTGCCTGTCTATATGTATATACTGTTTAGTTGTATTATTATGTAAACTGGGTTCTTAGTGTTGCTTCAAGTAAGTCATGTGAAACATTTACTTAGCTTAATTAGCCACTTAATTACATGTAAAAATTCTATAATATACTGTATAATGTGTATGTAACCTCTTACTGTATAAGCTCTGTGTTTCTTGTTTGGAGAAGCTAAGATGGGAATGGAGAGAGAAAAGTGACATTGTGTCCTTGGGCCTTCTGTGTCATTGTCATGACTTATCAAGATCTAAAGGGAGGGAAACGGGGGAAATGGGGAAAATGTACATGGCTTTAATAAAAAAAAAAAAAAAGGGAGAAAATATCTGAAGTTTCCCTTCAACATTATATATAAAGGGCTTCAAAGGGAAACACATTTAACTTTACCAATTTCTTATTGCCTGTCAGTCTTTTTAATTTGATCTGACGTCGGACAGTTACCATTTTGGGCGCGGAGTCAAGACACATATTGGCAAGGAGACTGGCAGCTAATAAACCTAGCTGGATTTCACTCTTCCAGATTCTCCCTCACTGCCTTTATTTATAAATCTCAATATTGTTATTATGAATATATCATATGAGTATTAAGGTTCACCTATCTTTTTCATGCCCTCACAGTTAATAACGTATTATTGATTTTGGAAGTGGCCTGCATGCATACCAGCTCTGCCCCTGAGCTTATATCACTTTTCCTCCATCACAAGAGCAGTATCTTTATTTTGGTTTACGGTGTCATGGGAAGAATGGGTCTCTTTTTAATATTTTTCTTGATTATAGCTGCATGATCTTTGTAAATCCCACATCAAATATGATCCTATCCTGTGTCGATATATCAGATCAGGTACAGTTTGTGTGTAAATTTAAATCCTATTCAACCAGATAACTGCTCTTACATTCCGTATAATTCAGCAACTGAGCAGAACATTTGGCACATTTTGAGAAAATAAGAGGGTGCGCAAGATCGTTTCTGAGTTAATGCTTTTCTCAATGAAGCTGCAACTGAGCCATTAGTGCAACTGCTGAGAGCATCTTCTTTGTGTGGATCATCACCTCATTTCAACAACAAACATGAGGAATGCTCAAAGTCTCCTTAGCCTTCATTTTTGCTACGAGCTAGATAAAAAAAAAAACACAAGAAAAATAGAAGGAGTGGGCTTGATAAAAAAGAGAGAGAGAAAGAGAAATAAGCAGTGCATGGATATATATGCGAATATATGCTCCATCAGCACAAAATGGTGCTGACTCAGCTGACGGCAGGGCTTTGCTGCATGCTAAAACACATAGTGGCAAAGCCCATTAAAAATGAATGCTGCACGATAATCACATTCACACTTAAAATTTAATGCTACTACACCAAAGCTGACAAAGAGAAGGTGGGGAAAGGCATTGTGATTAAGGCTGGATCTCTTGTACTTCCACGCCGGCCTGGTTGCAGACAACGGCCTCCGCGAAGTGCCTCTGATTGGAAAGGTGTTCCTAATTGCAGTAATTATGTTTAATAAGCACTACAAGGACGGACGCTGTGTACTTAGAAAAGAGGGGAACGCACCTGGGGAACATTGTGACAGAAAGCTGGGGGACACATTGTGATTGTCCCAAGCCTGACCCTGAAGGATAAAGGTCTAGAAGAGAGGAGGATGTGAAATTCAAATTAAATATGACCTTGTAGAGCTATGTCAAAGGTCTTTTATGTTACACTGTATAGAAGTAAACCAGGGACTCAAAACTGAAACAGCATTATTATTCATTTATTTATTTATTAATTAATTAATTTATTAATTAATTAATTTATTTATTTAACAGATGTGCACAATGTGTTGGAATTTATAAATTACAGTGTTGAAGTGAATACATAAGGAGAAACTGAATGCGGGAAATATTTCATCAATGGCCTTTTAAGAAAATACTTCTGTCAAAAAATGTAGTGTTGAGAGAGTGTATGTGTTTACATGTGTGTGTATACACTAGAGGACACTTCAACCTGTCCTAGTAGTGGGCTGTAGTTGGCCAAGAAAAGCACTTGTTAGCAGAAAAAGAGCCACATATTTTTTTCCTGTTCCATGAAAATCATTGACAGACACAATAGTCCCTTTTGGGGATGTGTCTTGCTCTTTTTACTGTGTTTATGAAGTGGACGACGTGATGGAGAAGTGCACAGGCGGGGGTGGGGATGCTGGAGTGGGGGTATGGTGTGCATGCTACTTAACCGACCTCCTAAACGACCAACCAACTTTTCCTTGGGCGCCTTCAAGGTCAGGTGGGTCTGAATAAGTGTCCTCAAACACTGAGGTGCTGCTTCAATAGAGATGGAGATATCACTTTCTCAGCCTTGCACTGTTTTCCTCTGAACCGCGCCCGGAGCACATCCTCCAGTTCACCCACAAAGGGACAAGAAGGCAGAAAAGGAAAACAGAAAGAAAGGCAACATTGTGAATGATGAAAGAGAGGACAGAGAGAGGCACAGTGGATGATGGAATGGTAGTGAGGGTGTGGAGCATGTTCTCCTCAGTGCCGTGCAGTTTTAGTTCCTGCAGATTAATAGCCTATTCCCACATTATATGCAGAAAGGCATTTATTGGACAGAGATGTGTAATTTTTAAGTAGTATTTTTGTTAAGGCCTTTGAGTTAACCCTTCCCAGTGTTATTAAGGACATACCACATACTATGCACACTTCCAAATTATGCAGAGCCTTGCTATTTTAGGACAACTAGTCCAGCAAAATAAATCGATATGTGTCAAAAGCCGAGACATGGAGCCAGTGCTACCAGTGAAGCTGAAGTTCCTCTATTATCTAGGTCACAATATGTGGAGCAATTTCAACAGATGGGCCAGAGTGAAGTCCCCAGGCGAACAGAAGTTTTCTTCTTTCATTCCTTCTCTACCTCTCTTTGTTTTTTTCAATTCTCCCTTATAATTCTCCCTACATCTTTACTGAGCAAATTGTACATATCCCACTCACATTATGGTAGATGCACAGCTCACATTGTCTTTTAAGCAGTATTTTTCAATATACATACATACATACATACATACATACGTATACAGTATACAAACACAAATACTTGTACAGATTTACACAAACAAAGCCAAATAGGTCACATAAACACACTTCAAGTTCTTATTCTCCCTTTTTATTGATTTATTAACGTGTCTGTAATAACACAATAGAAAAATATGCAATGTATAGGACTACAGAGAGCCTCATTACTATTAAACCAAGCAACTTATCAAAAAAAAAGAGAACTCATTTAGAGGGTGCATGGTGAACATAATATATCTTGTGTAACAAAAAAAGAGCAAGGAATGGAATACTGTATAGTATAAAACTTCCTGTAGGACATGCATTAGGATATTTGTATCATGGTAACCTGTAGATAATTAAGACTGTACATGTTTTGTGGAGATGTAGATGTACTGTGTGAGGTCATTCTGGGGAGACTTGGCCACTAGCAAAAAGCAGTCTGAAAAGAGTGTTCATGTGTAAGCTAGTGTGAATTTGGAAGCACCGTGAATGCTGGGAGCCAAAAACAAAATGACATAGATCCAGAGAAGACCCCCATCCGCTTGGAGTTTTCCTAAAACACTGAAGGGGTGAGAGGCATCTCGGCGGGCTCGGCTGATTGTTAGTAGGGAGCGGATACACAATAGGGTGCTTTTGGGAAGTTTTGCCCCACAAAAACCCCCACAACAAACCATGCAAGAGGAGGATAGAGGAATGTTGAGTGTGAGTGTGTTGTGGCACGGGAAACTGTGGAGCGCTACAAAGGAGCGCTCCACCTGTTTACACTTCTGCTCTTGGACTGTGTTCTCCAGAAGGCCTCTTGAATGCCTGTCAGTGCAGCTGACCTGCTGTAGCCTAAAGCCATGTCCTGAAAAAGGGGAGAGGGTGAATGGCAGGAGCAATGGAAAGAAAATAAGAGCCAGTGATCTGTTAGCATAAACAAGAAAAGAAACAAGAAAGGAAAACATGAGTCAGGTATCAGGCATAGACAGGCAGGAAAACAGAGGCAGAAGAAAAGAGATGGGATGCTATTTGTGTCTTAAAACACTTGCTTGTGGTGTCTGGACAGACAGATTCCTGGATGGAAGTATGAAAAAGTGCACGGGTCTTTGTGTGCAAATTTCCCACCATGGCTTCAACAGCTCCTTAGCAGTTAATTAAGGAGGCAGGAGAGGCAGGGAGGGGTGGAGAGCGCCTCTTAACGAGCATTCTACCCTGCATGAATGAGGGGTTTGTCCTAAACTGAGCGGCAAGAGGCCAAACAATGTCACAAGCAATTAGCGGCAGCACTGGGCAGTCAATGAACAAGCTAAGGCTCCAACGTGGACACGCACACACACACACACACACACACACACACACACACACACACACACACATGCACATGCACAAAATTACACAATTAGGAGGCAATAAAATAAGACATGTTTTAATGAAAGAGAAGAGTGTGAAAAATTGCTACAGAGGTATAAACAGAATGCAGGAAGGACAACCTGGAAGAATGCACCTTAAAATATGTATAATTCGGCTAAATAACTACAATTAATGCATGTAAGGATTATGTGTTTATAGTTAAGATTAAATTTAGAAGAGTGGCCACATATTGTAACATGAATGCTATGATGCTGAATTTACTCTGAAAAGTCAGCATATCTTAAATATTTATTATAAAAAAGAAGAGATAAAAAAATATTTAAATGAATTTATTTAAATTAATTCTGAGCTGCCGTACTTCAGTAAGCATTATCAATTATATACAAGTAAACTGGTGTTTGCATGGGTGAGCTTATGAGCTCATGGGCACCCAAGGCTCACCCATGCCTGCAGGAACTAAAGGCCAGCCTGTCAGGTTGCATCCCACAGAAAAGTCAATGCAGCACAGATACCAAAAATTTTTAATGCTGGCCATGATAGAAAGGCACCAGAACATCCAGTGCGCCACAGCTTGCTGCTTTTGGTGCCAGCAGACAAAGAGTCCAAGGTCAATGACCCAGGGTCCCCAGATCCCAATCCAATCATAAAATTTAAGGATGACCCAGACAATAAAATCCGTTCTATGGAGGTCCAACCCCACAACCCATTAGACTCCACAAGACCTCAGGAGGTGTGATAAGGTATCTGGCACTGGGACATTGGCAGCACATCCTTTGGGTGTTAATGGGTTGTGGGGTACAAGATCCCAATCCAATCATGAAACCTAAGGATGAGCCAGAAAAAACATGTCTGATCAATGGAGGCTCTACCCCAAACCCATCAGCATCCGATGGTTCTCCTGTCAAATTCCCAGACCATTTGAGGTCCTATGAGACCATACCCCAAGGAGGCAGAGCTGCCCAGGTGGCACAAGGATAACCTACACAATATTGGGCAAAAAATGTTCTAATGTTATGACCGTTCAGTATATATTTTTTAAATTTGTTTTGTCATGCCACTTTTCATTTGGAAACTATGTTACATTTTTCAACATTATAAAAAGCCAAAAGTAATATATCTGAAACCTTCTTGTCACTTAACACATTGCTGTCTTTAAAAGTTTGCCCACTGAAACTGCTAGCCATTCATTCTCCCTCTGTGTACCTGCTACACTCTCTTCGTCTTGGCATCTTCTCATCACTCTAGCTTTTCTCTGTGCATGAAGTGCTACTTTCCCACTTTAGTGTGCAAGCCCTGGCAATGTTTTAGCAGCCTGGCCACCAATTTAAAATAATGAAGATTTGTATTTAAACAAGAGCGTCAATCATGTGCTTTTAGTCTTTGTGTGAGTGAGTAAGAGAGGTCTGCCATGACGGCCACCTTTGCTAATTGTTGGCAGGAATATGTTCATATAACTTTCCACATTACGTTTTTCAGTCTGAAAAGGAAGAGGTGACATTGGCTGGCTGTGAGAAAGTGGAGCCCTGTGGTTGCTGGGTCATAAATGCTTTCTGAAGTGTGTGTGAATCAGTGAAGTGCAATTTGTGATTGCATCTTTTCATGCTGTCTAAGGGCATGGGAAATGAGGCCAGGTAATGTGTGCCAGACCATGTCTTGCTGCTGATGCTGTAAGTTTTTTTTTTTTATTAAGGGTAGGAAGTCTTTGTTTCTCTTCAACCAATAGCAGTGCTCATTTACTGTACTTCCCAAAATTTACTTTATTTCAGTGCTATTAAATGGCACAAAGTGAAATAAACCTGTTCATAATGTTACAGCCAAAACCTTCCTCATCCTCCCATTCTTTTTTTCTATTTTAGCACCTTCAACTCATAAATCCATTAGATGATCCTTTCCTCTACAGTGAAAGGAAAAGAGAGAGAGTCCATGGCATCCTCTCCCCTGATCAATCATGGCTTGGTGAGTGTAATCTCCCCGAGGCAGGCCAGGAGGAGTGATCAGTGACAGAGGAGACGCGTGTAGACACAAACCGCCTTTTCCAGGAGGATGGGGGGGTGGGGTAATCAAAGAGAGATTGAGAGAGGGCTGGAAATTGCCATGCAGATTTAGAGCCCATACAGACAGAGCCAGGTTCTTTTTTAACCCCCACAACCACCCAAACCCCCTTATTCTCCCCACCCACTCAAACTCTCTCTGGGCTGCTAATTGGAAGCAGGTAACTGCAGACGAGGGTCCAGGTTGCAGTAACCTTGGTGGCAATGCGACCGCTCCCCTGCATGCGGCCAGCTATTCATCATGCCACTGGGAAGGAGGGGGAATATGCAGCAGAGGGAAATGAGCAGGCTGAGACAAGCCCCCAGAAGAGTAACAAATCACCCCCTCAGTCACCCAGCCCCACCCAGAGCAGCATAGTGACGGAGCTAGCCGAACAGCAGGGCTGCAATCAGCCAAGAAGGCCTGTGCAGCCAACAATTTCAAGGTTTGTATACCAACAACTGATTTTGTTGCCCTGAATTTTTTTTTTATTATTCTTTCCCATGTCTATTTATTTGGACTGTAGGAATATTAGTACTTAGAAAAAAGCACATATACAGCTATACACCTTATGTTAAGCACTGAAAGCGGAATAGGTTTCCTCTGTACTTATGAAATAAGAAGCTTAATAGCACTTGTTGTGTACTGGCAAGTTTTTGTGGTTGTTCTCTACACCTGACACTTAGATTAATTGATTTGTTTATCTCAGCTGATCAATCATCGTTATGGCATTTTCATACCAACAGTAGCTATAATCCCATTCACTCATTGAAATATCAATAAAATATTGATTAAATATCAATATTGGACATAAAGTCAATCAATTGCACTTGTGACTATCTAAACAAGAAAAGAGGATGTTGTCTAGAAATCACCAGGCCATATAGACTCATCTCACATTCAGCCTTCTTATTGTGCTATGCTCAATAATACAGAAACTATAGACTTCTGAGATTGTGCTGATAATATTGTGTATGTACTATGTAGGTGCTTGTATACAATGTAATGGTAAACAGAATAACTTCTGTTATATTGAACTTTCACCTGCACAACACACATGATGTTATTTCTATCTGTTATCACCTACAAAGCCAAAAATGGCCCAGCACCCACTTACCTCTCTGCGCTAATTACACCACGCACTGCACCACGTTGCCACCACGTTGCCACCTACAAAGCCAAAAATGGCCCAGCACCCACTTACCTCTCTGCGCTAATTACACCACGCACTGCACCACGTTGCCTCCGATCCTCCAGCACTGCTCGCCTCATCCCACCATCTCTCAGGGATCGAGGGCGGCATTCATCCAGGCTCTTTTCTGTTCTGGCACCTAGATGGTGGAATGAACTTCCTCTAGATGTCCGTACATCAGAGACTTTGACTATCTTTAAACGACGACTCAAGACGCATCTGTTTCTCCAGTACTTGGACTAACCCCCCTCCCCCCGAAAAAAAAAAAAAAAAAAAAAAAAAAAAACCTCAGTTGTGTTGGACTAATGGTACTTAGTTATTAACCTAGTAAACCCAGTGTAAGTATGTATCCAATGTTGTAAACATTAAAGCACTTTTTGTAAGTCGCTCTGGATAAGAGCGTCTGCCAAATGCCTAAATGTAAATGTAAATGTATCACCCAGATGAGGATGGGTTCTCTGTTGAGTCTGGTTCCTCTCAAGGTTTCTTCCTATTGCCATCTCAGGGAGTTTTTCCACCGTCGCCGTCACCCTTGGCTTGCTCATCAGAGAAATTTTATTCATCATTCATTCATCTCATTATTATCTAGACACATTTTTCTCACACATACACACTTCCAAATATTTTCTTTTCTTTTCTAAAAAAAAAAAAAAAAAATTATTAAATGTTTTGTGAAGCTGCTTTGAGACAATGACCATTGTTAAAAGCGCTATATAAATAAAATTGAATTGAATTGAATTAATGGTAAAAACAATAACTTCCTTGAATTAGATTGCAAGTTGTTACATCACATTTACATAGGTGCAGTCACATCTACCCAAAGTGCAAACAGCACCATGGACAGCGACCACACCGCCTTGTAGACTGCTCCCAAAAACAAGAACAAAGGGATGTGCATAAAAGGCGTGGCCAGGCCCAACTGTCCACTGCTGATCATCCAGCCCACCTGTTAGCAGATCAGAATCGAACGATATGGTACCTTGTGATTAAAGTAATGCATCCATTCTGCTTTCTCTATTAATTTGCTTATTCCCTAAAGAAAGAGTTTAGAGAAACGTTTAGAACCAGTCCCACCTGCACACAGCTGCCTCACACCCTAATCTTTTTTCTCTACCTTGAGCACAACCACCTGGAGTTTTTTTCTACCCATTCTCTTTCCTGATATAATACGACTAACTCCAACACTCGGCTAGACACTCAGGTAGTTGCTTTAACTTACAGCCCCGGTGACTATCCTCTACATAATCTATTTTAGCTTTTGGAACCATTTAATCAGGCAGCAAGTTGTGCATTCAGCACAGACATAAGAATTTTTAAAGCTACTTGTTCAGTTCAGTCTTGATTGATTAATGTGGAAAAACTCAGGGATTAGTTTAGATGAAACAGTGTGTATGCTTTCACCATGAGCATACAAAGCCATGCTGTAATACTCAAAGGGGAGTGCCAACTATAGCACAGTAACTCATCATCATCAGACCTCAGCCTTGTCTGCATACGTGTGTGTGTGTGTGTGTGTGTGTGTGTGTGTGTGTGTGTGTGTGTGTGTGTGAGAGAGAGAAATTCCCCTGTGAAGCTTACTACACCAATTTACAGACCAGGGCAATCACTCACTCACATCTACATACAGGCTGATGAGTGTCTCTGTGGGTTTTGTCACATGATCACCATAGTCACATGACCCTCTCTTCCCCTGACTGATCAAAAAGAGGCAGCAGTAGTGTTTTCTGTTGTTGTTGTTGTTGTTTTTTTTTTTTTTGCAGTCACATTTATTCTAGGCGGCTGTACACAGATATACATGGTACTGATGGCTGAAATATCGTAACTATATTAATAGAAAAGTCTTTTAGCTGCTCCAGATGCCCTTCCTGGCGCAATCCCTTACATTTTATCCGGGCTTGGGACTGGCACTGCATCCAGTGCCTGAGGTTTGGGCATTGGCTGGGAATCGAACCCAGGCCTTTCTCATGGTAGAACCCTACCACTAATGCCCATGTTAACAATATAAATAATATTTGATAATAATTTGATAATAAATAAATAAAAGCCAAGCAGCTTGTTTTCAATAATATGGATGGCTTGGAGAGGAAATTCACATAATACAGTAAAATATTTTTACTCATTTATTTATTCAACAATGTTACTTAAAAATATTCTCTTTTTACTCATTATTCTCATAATTTTATTATGTTCATTCATTGCAATTTTGATTCAATGTAATTCTTTTTCTTTGTTTCACTTATTTCGTTTCTCCCTAGCTCTTTACAACTACTCTTATGGGAAAAGCAGTATTTTGATTAAAGGAAGGGAAGGAGGGCAGAGGTGGTGTTGGGGGGGTAGTGTGGGGTTCTTAGTATTGCACAAGATTAGCCATAACACCCTCAGCACACGCACACACACACACACACACACACACACACACACACACACACACACACACACACATACACACAATGCTGATGTCAGCAGATGTCTCAGGTTGGCGCTGGTTAAATGCTAAATGAAAATCTGTGCTATAATGGCAGGTAGATAAGGCTGGGCATATGCAGCACCACTGCCCCTTACTCCAGGAGGGATTAAATCTATATAGTTTGCTACAGGCTTCTCAGAGGCTTAGACATAACCACTGACTGCAAACAACAGCTTTAGACTGTACAGACTGGGTTAACTGTAACATATAGACGTGTTGAGACAGTACAGTATTCTTTATGTCTACTAAAGCAGCAAGCCCTGAGCCATAAACAAAAGTGATATCAGCCATGTAGTGAGATATTTACAGTAAGAGATGCTTTAGGAAAACACACACATAGATACAGTTATCATTACATTATAAGTACATTATAGTACAATTATAAAACATTTTAAACATAATATACTAATCTCTACTCACTATATAGGTATGAACAGTAGCTATAAACTGATTACATCACATAAGTTTGACACAATAACAATAATGATCAATTATACACCAGCAAACACCCATGCCCAAGGGGGCAAATTTCAGCTTTTCCCATTGGATCCCACAAAAAAAGCCAATGTAGCACAAATTGCTGAAAAACGTCATGCTGGTCATGATGGAAAGGCACCAGAACACCCACTGTGTCACAGCCTTTCATGCACAGTTTAAGGGTGTGGACATGGCATCCAAAGTCAAAGCGGGCACCCATTCAAGCACCCATTCAGGTCCAGACAAACAAGTCGGATCGATAAAGGCCTCACAGCACCTTAAGCATTTAGTCCAGGGGGCAGAGCCTACAACAGAACACAGCATTCTTATGGAGTCACAATGGGAACCTACACAATACTGGGCACAATATTTTTCATTGTAATGTTATTTGCTGACCATGTAAAGATATTAGTATAATGCTGTGTTCCAATTAAATTATCTTTTAAGATTTTATTTAAAATCACATTTTGTAATGATGTCAGTTTGACCATGTATGCGACAAAATAAAACATCAGCATCTCTGTGCTCACCTTTATTAGCAACAAGCTACTCAACTATTTGTGATAAGTGATGTACACTACTGTTCCAAAGCTTGAGGTCACTTCCTACTGTAACTCCATGATCGTTCCTGATTTTTATTTCTTTCTACATTGTAAAGGAATGCTGAAGGCGTCCAAAAAATGCATTAATCCTTTGAACAGTTAATGGTGAGATGTGTCTGCTACTTATGCTCTGTAAAGACTTCATAACGCCTCTAATCTGAGGTGCTGTTAATTGGTCATTTCTCAGGCTGATAACTCTAAATAAACTTCTCGTCTGTGGCAGAGGTAGGTTTTGGTCTCGCCCTCCTGGGATGGTCTTCATGAGAGCCAGTTTCATTATGGTGCTTGACGGATTTTGCAAATGCACTTGACAATACTGTTCTTGCAAGAACTATTAAAGAAAGGCCGACCTCTGTGTCTTAAAATAACAACTAATTGTTGTTTTTGTTGTTACATAATTACCAAATCCCATATGTTAGGTTATTTTATAGTTTTGAAATCCCCAGTATTGTTGTAAATATTAAAAATTTGAAGTTTTTGTTGAACAAAAACAAAGAAATTTGCATGTGACCCCAAACTTTTGAACGGTAGTGTATATTTAACATTTTAAACCAGTGATCTGTATAGTCAGTGTTATATAGTATATTTAACAACTGAAAATGTCCCACTCACTCACTCACTCATCTTCAATACTGCTTTATGCTGTATTCAGGGTCACGGGGGGCCTGAAGCCTATCCCAGGAGGCTTAGGGCACGAGGCGCGGTACACCCTGGACATGGAGCCAATCCATCGCAGGGCACACCACATACACACACCCACACAATCATTCACACACTACAGGCAATTTTTTGGGAACGCCAATTAGCCTTACCTACATGTCTTTGGACTGTGGGAGAAAACCGGAGTACCCAGAGGAAACCCACCAAGCACGAGGAGAACATGCAAAACCAGGAATCAAATCTGGACCCTGGAGGAGTAAGGCGACAGTGCTAACCACTACACCACAGTGCCGCCGACTGAATATGTCTATATTCATTCATTTAAAGCAAAATACTCCTTTACGTATACAGCATAACTGGTTAAAGTAAAAAGGTGCTGATTTGTTTACTAAGAGTTATGTTGATTTGATGTTACTAACTATGAGAAAACCATCTCAAGTTCCCAAGCATGAATTTTTTAGTTAAGAGGAAAATTTCTTTTTTTTTTCAGGTCTCTGGTTTCCTTTTCCAAGTAGCTTAAGTATACTTTTGTACATGTATATGAAGTGTATAAGTTAAAAACTCAAAAAAAAAAAATTAACACATAAGAATGCACAGTAAAGATTACTTTGAGATGCAAAATTATGAGTCCATACTTACAGGAGCAAGTCCACACATACAGGGTGCATGTCTGGCCCATGTGGGGTTACCATTAGGTGATGTGACGAGTTTCCAGGATGAAAAACTTGCTTCTTTTTCTGATCAGATCATTTCTCTGGTGCTTACCACGGCATGCATACAGCAGGTTATCAGAACCTAATCCCTCACACCATCACTTTGTGAATAAATAGCAATGTGCATTTGATATCAGGTCAATACTACTTCCTAGCCTCGTCCCTGTCAAGTTCTCAACCGCTCTCTCATGTTGTCACTAATTTTCTATCACATACATGATCATGCACTCACCAGTTCCAGTGCAATCGAAGTGAGTTAATACTATGTCATATTGCACCAAACTCTAATCAGACACTTATCACATACTGTACTTACTATCTTGTCATTGGTTTGTATAAATACCATGCCATACACATTGCTATTTATTCACAAAGTGATGGTGTGAGGGATTAGGTTCAGTATTTTTACCAAATTCTCTGGTGCTCTGATAACCTGCTGTATGCATGCTGTGGTAAGCACCAGAGAAATGTAATATGAACATCCTGCAGTCTTCTATGAAGTGGCATGGACCTACAATGGTCATAGCACATGCGTACTGTGCCAACAACACAGTAAATCTCACTGCAGTACACTAATTAACTAACTGCTTAATCCCATTGTTATTACATCCTTATTAAGTTTTTCCTGCAGCTTTCTATAACCACGTTCTCACCAGGCAATTTTTTGAACATGCACTAAAAAATCTGGCAGCTTCACGTCAAGAGAGAAAACACTCCAATCCTTACCAGTTTCTACTTACTTCCTGCCAAGTTAATTAAGTCCTTATTGCATTCACTCAGGTTTTTTGAAGACATAGTGGTAATGTGGGTCAGTGTGATGGGCTAAGCCTTAAACATCTACAATTTGTTGAAGATTTCAGCGTTTATTGGATCAAACTATCAGTCTTAGACTGTGGCTTATGTTTTAAGTTCAGTAGGGATAAGATTGGCTTAAAAATCCTTTGCTCATTTGCATGGGTGATGTACAGGAATGTGCAGCTGAATGCCCTACCTGTAACTCACAGAATCCAGAATGAATGTGCCACTGGCACATCCTGTACTGACAAAACTTTTTTTTATAGTTTTGGGCAGGAATATTTGGTGGTTTTCTCATTATTATTATTATTATTATTATTATTATTATTATTATTATTACTCACTCTCTCACTCATCTTCTATACCGCTTTATCCTGTATTCAGGGTCACGGGGACCTGAAGCCTATCCCAGGAGACTTAGGGCACGAGACAGGGTACACCCTGGACAGGATGCCAATCCATCGCAGATTATTATTATTATTATTATTATTATTATTATTTCTTGTTGACTTTGCACCATGTAAATAAGAGATAATGTGCATCTTTCATGTATAAACGGTATTTAATATATAGATGATTTTCTTCTGTTACTTTGACATGGCACACCTAAATGCTTGTAGCTCATCTTGCTCCAGGATTTCTTACTGGTCATCTGGATGTGAGAAGGTCTCAGGAGACTGGTCAGACATGACAGAGAGAGAGAGAGAGAGAGAGAGAGATGGACCTGCAGCCACAGGCCCTGTTCTAGCTGTTAATCACGGGCTGAGTGGAGCAGCCAGGCTATAATGAAGGATTTATCTGGGGTCTTCAGAGCACTTAGGGCCCAATCGACAGTGGCCCACTGACACAGTGATGAACACTTTGCCTCCTGAGAGAGCCAGAAACAGCATGCAGACAGAGAGGGGAGGGAGAGGGATAGAGGGCTGATAGAGGAAGAGAAAAGGTGACAGGTTATGTTTGGTAGGTCCACTGAGTGACAACATGTCTGATTGTAACTCATGAAATTGAAACACAACAGACGCTCGGTTAGTTCAAGACCTGTTGTTTTATTTCGAAATTGATCATAGACTCTAATTGCTCTGTTAAATCCCTTTTAGATTCCGAAGTACAGCGGATTCAGTTCATCATCATCTGCTAATGGAGCAATGAGAAAGCTTTATTCTGTTTATTTTTAAAGCAAAATCAGAGTCCTAAATAATACAGGAATCAATAAGGTGGAGACAGTACTAGAGTTGCAAACTGAAATAACTGTCACAGGATTATTAATATATGGCAGAGAAAAAACAATGAATTAAAGATTATAGTAGAGATCTGTGGTAGGCCTTATTCTTTGATAAGCAAGCATTTAATCATGCTGTCCACACAGGGCATTGTAGCATTCATCAGAAAGGAAAGGTGTGTTCAGGCGCTGTTTGTGCTGAACATCTCAGAGGCAGCATTTAACTTAAAAATACCAGTACGAGCAACATCTTAACATTATTGATCAGCATGTCCACATTAAAAAGACATGCCCTAACCACAACAAATATATCTCATGCGTGTACTCGCCCATCTGTTATCTTGCATTTTTGTATAACCGTTTGTGTATATGATCATACTTGATGCAAATGCAAGTTTAAACATGTGTATAATGACAAACACACACACACACACACACACACACACTCAGAGGTGTAGCAGGCTTGGTGTGGGGGGGTCGGCGGCGATGGTGACAGAAATTGAGGGGGACGGGGTGGCAGCTGCGGGCTGCTCGGAGCACTGTCAGAGCGGAATGATTAATGAATGGCGGCCCCAGCTGAGCCTAACCTTTGGAGAACCGCGCAGGACATCTGCAGAACTGTCAGCGCTCTGACAAGGACAGAGCTGAACAACCAATTATTTCGCCATCACTAAGGTGGGCTGTCAGCTTAATCCTAGCCATTCACTTAGGCAAGGACAGGCAAATTTCTCCTTTACATACACACAGGGTTGTGCTGCTACACTGGACAAACACACACACACACACACACACACACACACATACACACCTAGGAACACAAACACACATGCACACGAACATGCACACACAATCAGTGACATACTAACAGGCATGCTGAGACACAAACACACGCACACACATATACACAACCACACACACACACACATACACACTCGGACTAAACAAAGTTAACCCTTACTGTGCCTGAGGTGGCAGCATCCAGGTGACTCCTGCTATTGCGAGCACAACATGTAACATGGGTTTAATGACAGCAGGCTTTTGTGTGTGTGTGTGTGTGTGTGTGTGTGACGTGCAACAGGACCCAGATTTATAACATTCCAGACAGTGCCCTGTTATAGTAACACAAATGTCAAATGCAAAATTTTAAAAAAGGTACTATAACCAACTCCTATAATAATCACATACAATAATAAAAGGCATGAGTTATTATTCCATCTATATAAGAACTGATACTGTATGATACAAAATTAATAAGCTTTTTCACCATCCTTAATGTAAATGTGTGTAAAGTTGTGTGTGTGCCTACCTGGTGCCCTGTGAAGGACTGCTCTCCAGTGGGTCTTCTCCCACCCTGTCTTCGCACCCAATGTTCCAGGAATAGGCTCCAGGTCCACTGTGACCATGACCAGGACAAAGAAGTTATGGAAGATGAATGAATGACATAGAAGTAATAAATGGAGGTGAATTCACTGCATTTTGTAGTACTTCTTAAAAAAAGGACGAGTGCCAACACTATACAGTAAATAGAGTAATATGTAGAAATGAAACGTATTATGAGTCATCGAATCATATTAGCATTATAATCATCTGAACTAGAATCAGATTGCTTGAATAAATATCCCATAGATTTTGAAAAACATCTTTACCAGTAACCTTATATCTGGCCTTGAGTTCCATAATCACTTTTTATGTGCATTTAGTTGACATGTTTCATGGTGAGATACTGAAAGTGGTTCATTGAACTGAGTGTGCATCCATTAAACCACAGTTTTAAATGCTGCAGTGCTACAGAGAGGACGACCGGGTTTAGTCACAGATTTCCTCAAGATGCCATTTAAATGGAGGAAATGACTGATCAGCAGCACTGTTAGCATTGACCTATTGGCAAAACATGATCAATGAGTTAATAGGCTTTTTAAACTTCTAAAAAGCACTGCAGGTTTTCCCACTGTTTATTACTTTAAAATGAAAATCAGGTAAATTGGTGGCCAATGCCCCGCATCCAGACACTCGGGTTGCAGGGCACCCTTAGTGCTGGTTCCACTCACTCACTTACTCACACTTATTGTCTTTACCACTTTGTCCTGTACTCAGGGTCACGGGGGGCCTGAAGCCTATGCCAGGAGGCTTAGGGCACAAAGCGGGGTACACCCTGGACAGGGTGCCAATACTTCGCAGGGCATGTTTACTGGATGCATACATACACTGACTCACACACACCCACACACTACGGGCAATTTGGAAATACCAATTAGACTAATCTGCATGTCTTTGGACTGTTGGAGGAAACCGTAGTACCCGGAGGAAACCTACCAAGCACGGGTGCTGGTTCCAAGCTTAAATAGTGTTGCACCAGGAAGGGCATCTGGCCTAAAACCGATTCAACAAATAAATAAATAAAGAAACAAATCTGGATCAGAAGATCGGCTATGACAGCCCCTAAAGGAAGCAGTGAAAGTAATCAGACATAATTTTTTTTTTCTCCTGATATCTCACTGGTATGCTCTAACAATTAATTGGTTAATCCTACTGGCTGTTACTGCACTGTGGTAGACACACTGTGATCTAGTTAAAATGATCTTCTTAGCAGATCACACTGAAGGTCGAGACCAAAAATTCACGACCTCCCGCTGCCTGAAATTTGATTCCCACCAAAAAACGTGACTCACTCCTAGCATAGTACCAGGACGTCCACATATGTCCCTTCTGTCCTTTGTATGTGATTTACACTTACTGTAATTATGTTTTTCTTTGTATCAATATGTGTGTGTGTGTGTGTGTTTACCCAGGGAGACCCCTTTTTTTTTTTTCAATGTATATTAAAAGGCTTGTCGCCCATTACAGGGTTCACGGAAGAATGTCTCTATATGAGTAAATGTAACTGTGGTGTGTGTATATTTATGTTTGTTGGTGTGAGGGCGAGGGAGAGAGAGAGGGAGAGAGAAAGAGAGGGAGACTGAGTGATGGAGATCTGATTGAGGCATTTCCTTGGCGCTAACGGATGGAGCTTGGCTGGCCAGCCTATTGACAGACTGCTGATGAAGCTCAAGGGAGTGAGGAGGGGAAATTAGGGAGGGATAAAATCAATTACCTTTAAAGCTGTCCCTCATCACTGCATGGCTCTGTGTTTGTACTGTGTTTTGATTATATATTTATACTATGACACTGTTGAATGAGGTATGAGCTTTGAGGTTAGTTTCAGATGCAAACGAAAACACAGGTTTTATTAATGCATTACTTCTTATAATAGCAGCTACAGTATGTTACAGGGACTCGTATGGTGAAAGCACTTCATGAACTAGATTTTTTTGAAGGAGATTTATGGAGAATGTCTCCACCTTTTAAACAGTCACAGGTAAAGCTTTTGCTTCAGGTCTTAAAGCACAGAAAAGTGTTTTTCATTCTGTATCTTCTCAGTTACATCACGAGATTCATTTTTAAGCTGATATAAGATGTATGTATGTATATGTTTATGCATGCATATATAAATGTACACTACCGTTCAAAAGTTTGGGGTCACTTGCAAATTTCTTTGTTTTTGTTTAGTGATTTATTTTCTACATTCTGCAACAATACTGGGGATTTCAAAACTATAAAATAACACATATGGGATTAGGTAATTATGTAACAACAACAAAAACAACAGTTAGTTGTTATTTTAAGACACAGAGGTCAGCCTTTCTGTAATAGTTCTTGCAAGGTCAGTATTGTTAAGTGCATTTGCAAAATCCGTCAAGCACCATAATGAAACTGGCTCTCATGAAGACCATCCCAGGAGGGCGAGACCAAAACCTACCTCTACTGCAGACGAGAAGTTCATTTAGAGTTATCAGCCTGAAAAATGACCAATTAACAGCACCTCAGATTAGAGGTGTTATGAAGACTTTACAGAGCATAAGTAGCAGACACATCACAATATCAACTGTTCAAAGGAGATTAATGCATTTTTTGGATGCCTCCAGCATTCCTTTACTATGTATAAAGAAATAAAAATCAGGAACGATCATGGAGTTAGAAAATGACACCAAGCTTTTGAACGGTAGTGTAGGTACAGTATGTCTATAACCCTTCCCTTCTTACATTAAAAGGTAAGAATTCATCACTCTGCAAAAGGGTCAATCCGATCTCATCAGCCCACATGACCATGTCCAATTTTCATGCTCCCTAGCAAATTCAAGCCTTTTCTCCTATTAGTTTTACTAACTAAGAGTTTTTCCTACGGCCACACAGCTGTTTAGTCCCAATCCTGTGAGTTCCGATCACATTGTGTGTGTGTGTGTGTGTGTGTGTGTGTGTGTGTGTGTGTGTGCGTGTGTGCGTGTCTGCATGCGTGCCTGTTTGTGTTAAATTGCTCCTAACACTTCGAACTTACTATTACACATAGCTGTGACTTCTACTGCTGTTTTTTTTAATGACGTGTCCTTAACAAATTTTTAATTGATGGTCCAACTTGTGTATTAACTATGTTCAACAAGCGTGCAAACTCATATTATGGTGCCAGAGCTGCAATAAAAACCATTTTAGTGAAGATACTGGAACACCTGAATAAGAGGCACGCTCACAGAAGTGACCCTCACTCCAATTTCTCCAATCACTTATTGAAAGATGAGATGTTTTTTTTTTTCAGAATTTCAGGTTTTGCTTCCTGGTATTTAAACTATTTAGATTTGTTACACAGTTAAACACATTTTTTTGGTCATTGTCTTCATGCATGGTGAAGTTCCTCTCAATTAATTATGATACATTTCTATGTAAATTGTCAGACTGAATGTTTCTATAGACCTTTCATTTTTAAATTGCTCTATTGGCTCTCCCTAATGCTTGTGTAGTGTTTTTGATTGATTTGCCTTCTTTTCTCAGCTTCAAAATGGTTTGCTTTTCCTCCCATAAACAGCTCTTTGGGTTTCATGTTGGTTTAACAGTTTAAAAATAAAAAGAGTATTCACAGGCAAAACACACGGGCAAAAACCGAGAGTCGACGTTCTGGGCTATTACGAAATTAAGCGATTAATCTAACAGGACACACAAACTATATGAACCAGTCACGTGTTCCAATATTTTTGATCTCCCGTAAACTGGTTGGGTTCAAACAAAGAATACTAAGTTGTTTATCACGTTAAGATGTCTCTATCAGGAAATTAAAACTGAAATTAATTTGATTTTATATTATAATATTTGTCTTTTAGTTTGTAACCCAAATTTTCACAGGAAATACAGTGCAAATCAGATTTATCTTATTCCGCTTTGTCTCCTTTTTATGCCTTGCCTAGCCCTTTATGCTTTAGATTTTAGGAAAAAGGTTTTCCAAGGCAGCTGAAGGACAAAATGCCAAGTCAAGCCATGTGAATCCGTCCTGTGATTTAGCTTTTGTATATTCATGAACAAACTTCGTATTCCTCCGATGCATGAGATGTCTCGGCTGACACTCTTCAGTAGGTTTGATCTCTCGCACCAACTTGACTCCTTCATATGGAGACAAATCGGCTCCGTCTTCGAATTCATGAAATTCGGAGATGAAACCAAGCGGTACTGTGCTCTGAGCAGAGATAGTGTGTGTAGGAACGGGTCATATCTGAGTGAGAAAATCTCTGCTTGTAGAGGATTGTATGATTAGGGGTTCATTAGAAGCTTGAGTTACCTTGAATGCTAATCGGCCAAGGCAGACACAGGAGAGAGCACTGGCTGGGTGTAAAAGTGGGTTAGTAGACCACAGCGTGACAGAAGGAGAAAAACTATGCAGAAGCTATAAAGTGGGACAGCAAACACTAAAATAAAGGGAACGCAAATGATCCTTGTGTGTATGTGGGTTTGCATGTGTAGAAATATGAATGTGCATAGAGGTGGGTGTTACGTTCATATGTTCCATATTGTTCCAGACTAGTTCACATTTATTTTATTACCATATCCCCATAGTGCATGTCATTATAATAAAAATAACACCCTGGAACATTAGTCTAACAGGTGGTACAGCGCTCTCTCTCTCTCTCTCTCTCTCTCTCTCTCGCCTCCGGGTTCACATGCTGCAATTAGCTTTTCCCCTCTCCTGGCCTGGCAGCTCTGGTGAATGAGGTTGGGAGGTGATGGAGGTCAAAGTGAATCTTCACCTCGGTGCAGATGATTATGTCTTAACCTACCGCTATTCAAAGGCACTTGCCTCTGGGCATGAATCTAGTGTGTGAGTGTGTGTGGTTGTGTGTGTGAGCGTACCAATGAGACCTGGTGACAACTCCATGCACTCTCACACATGTCTTACAGCAAATGACAGGATGGGGCAATGAAATGGACTACAAGGTCAAGTGCACGTTCCTTGCATGTCTCTCAGAAGTCAGGCACTGTAAGCATTTCTTTTTGCCACAGTACAGTAATTCTATGCAATTTTTTATTTAAAAAAAAATTTCTACTGACGCATTTTTTTCTTGCATTTCTGTACTTTGTCACCTGCCAACACACAGAGGAAAGAGCTATCTCCCCTCTTCTGCATACAGGAGTTCACACATGCCGGAGACTGTTCAGTGTATGAGTGAGTGACAGGAGAGGAAATATATGCCATGTCTCCTAAATTTAGAGATCATGGCCAATTTCACTCACTTGGGTCATGGCTGTTGGATTCTAACCCACAACCTCACAAGGATAATGACAAACGTTGTCTATTGTACCAATCAAGCGCTACAGTACAGTGCTAGCATAATTTAGCTTTTCTTTCCTTCACCGGAATTAAATGATTGCAAATATCAAAAATAAGAAACATTGTTTTAAAGAACATGAAATTTCAAATATTACTGTAAAAAGAAGAGTGAACATTAGCAATGTGGTACTGTATTGAGTGAAGAATCAATCTATGAAGAATCAATGCTATTAATCATTACAAGCAGACTAAGCTTTAGGGTGTAGTAAATACTCACATACTGTACACTGTTCATTAGTATTAAAATAAATCAATGTCAGAAATAAATATCTAAATGTTATCTTAACAAGTAAAGTTATATGTAATATTTTCACTCATGTTTAAGATGTATTTACTTCATATTTTATTAAATTATAGTAACTTACTAATCTGTAAAATTTAAATAATCACTTATTAAACTTAATATAATAAAGAATTCCTGATTGGCCTGCCTGAGCTGTAGAGACGCCCTGTATATCTTCACCTCTGTGTTTTTTTTTTTTTATTATAATTCTTTTTTTCCCAGAGCCCAGTTTTAACCTAGAGCTTCTCGGATGTGTGAACACCTCGGCCGTGCTTCAGCACAAGTTTCATCATCTGGCCAAGTGTGCCAGTTCTCCTCCACCGTATCATCCTCACAGCATGTGATCACGTTCTCCTCACCTTCTCACATTCTCCTCACACCTCACTGTCAAAACACTGAGCACACTGCTGAAAAGAAACCTCAAATATTTTCCTTGGTTTTATTATCCAATTTTAATATCTATTTCTACAGCATAACTACTATTTCTAACTACATATTGTAATATACAAATAATGAAACACTGGCACACATTTATGCATATACTGTGTATATATATATATATATATATATATATATATATATATATATATATATATATAATTTTTTTTTTTTTTTTTTTTTTACAGAAATTAGGAATATGGCATGACTTTACTGTATAAATTCTGATACCGTGACAAGAGACTGTGACATTTAAAAAGAAGAAGAAGAGGAAGGAGAAGGAGATGAAGAAGCTATGGGTGATACCAAGTCTGTGTCTGTCCTCTGGCTTAATGGCTGCACTCTTGGATAACCCCTTACCATTTTAAACCTTATTTGGTTTGCAAAAGTGAGACTAAGCTCTCCAGCGGCCCTTTTTCTACCCTTTGCATGGCACAAGTCTGAGATAAGAAAAGAGGAATAACTTTTGAGGTGGCAGAGCTTTGTCACTCATCAGGGTCATAGAGACGGATTCTCAAGGACATCCAGCATCTCTGGGACAGTTTTCAAAGCTTCAAAGCAGAATGGCCATGGACCCCAGAGTGGATGACACCCAGAGGGAAGGGGCATGAAGCGAACACTTGTGTGCAGTCTTCTCTGGTCTGGATAGCTGATACAGTATATCCAGTGGGAAAAGTGAAGCCATGAGTGGAAATTTTCCGTCTATCTTCATCATCATCATCATCATCCTTTTCACAGACAGGACAGTGTGTCATCCAGACAATGGGTTGAAGAATAAAATAGAAGGAATTGTATTGCATTTATCATTATTATTATTATTATTATTATTAGACCTGCACAATTCTAGTCTGCGTAACTAAACCTATGGGAAATGCTCCCTAGATGGCTTTTTTTTTTTGACAAGTTTGGTAAACAGAGATTAAAAACAGAAATTAAAAATGTGAAACCAAGAGACAGTTCACGACAGATTTGTGTACACAGATGCTAAGTGAGAAAAATGCCACCTACGATTGCTGTGTTTGTATGATTTCTCATTACAGAGTGTGTGTACAGTGGTGGAGTGCAGTTCAGCGTGTGAGAGAGACAGAGTAAATATGTTGATTTGCGTTTAAACAGCATACCATCGATCGCCTTTATGGCCATGATGAGGCTTTCTCCCTGTGAGACTGGATTAGTTGAGGTGCATTGTGTTCAGTCTACAGTACCTTATTCACAGACAACATGGCCTGCACAGGGATCATACACAAATATGAAAAGGGCTTTAAATAAATAAAATGTCAGAAAACAGTTTCATTTTAAAATATGGGAAAACACTATATGGTCAAATGTATGTAGATATCTGACCATCACACACATATGAGGGTTGTACCAAAATAAACAATTATTAGTTATATGTTTATAACCTAACCGACTTCTTCCTCTTCCAGGATGAAAGTGCCTTTGTGCACAAAGCAAGATTTCCAAAAACATGGTTTGCTAAGGTTGGAGTGGAAGATATCAAGTGGCTGCACAGAACCCTGACCTCAACCCTACCAAACTCCTTTGGGATGACCTGGAACATACTGTAGTATGTGCTCCAAGCCTCTTCACCCAACATCAGTGGCTGACTTCACTAATGGTTTGGTGACTGAGTGGTCACAAATCCCCATATCCATGCTTACAATCTAACATAAGTATTTCTATAACCAGTGGATGTTATTGTAGCAGCAAAAGGGACTTAATCTGGATTGGTATGTTCGACAAGCACATACATACAGCGCGATCAATAAGTATTTGATCATTAAATAGTCCAGCTACACTCTGCTCATGAGTCTAAATTAGTAGCACCTGTTTGAGGTCGTTAGCTGTCATAAAGACACCTGTGCACCCCACAATCACTAAGTAGACTTCACTGTATGTGTGATGTCAGAAGTCAATAAACATTTTGCTATATAGTCTATACATTGTTCTAGATTTTTTTCAATCTGAGGATTAAATTGTTTTACTCAATTTACTGACAAAATAATTCTGTCTTTTAAAAACTGAATGTTGTACTGAGCAAAAGAATCTTCTAAAATCCAATAGATAAATTTGGAGATAATTCTAAAATAAATAAAATAAAACACCTTAAATAAGATGACCCTGTAGTGCATGGTATTTGATTTCCTTATCAATAATTCACGTGATCTACGTAAGAGCACACCCACTCAAACACCCAAACACACTGTTTAATGGTGCCAAGATACATCAACGTGAAAAAGACTAAACTTGATGTCTGTTATAAACAGGGACGTAAAGAATGTACACTCCATTAATAATAAAAAAAGAATGTAAATGTAATAAAGTCATTCTGAGTAATTTTTCTTCTAAGCCTGGAAGTGTTGTTTGTTTGCACCCTTTTGTGTGGACAGGCTTATTTATTTATCCCGGCATCAGACTCACTTCTAGATGGAAGCTCTGGACACCAAATGACGATATGCAAAAGTGATCTGAGGATAACTTCAGGCTTGTGTGTGTGTGTGTGTATGTGTGTGTGTGTGTGTGTGCGTGTGTGTATGGAAGATGCAGTGAAGCAAAGAGGGCAGCTTCATTCCATCACCCCATTTTGGCCCATTATATTGTGTACAAGTTATTTTTTTTCTCCCCCTCTGCATTGTAATTATTTTCCAGCCCAAAGGCAGCTGCAGGCAACTGCAACCTCTCGCGTTTGGAACCACTGCATTAGGTGTACATTACATTATTTATTTGCGTGCAGTTCTGGATGGACGGATACCCCACACACACTGACATTGCAGCTACACTCACTGTCACCTTATGCTGTGTTTGCTCTATATGCGGTCTTTGAGACAGTTTCAGAGGGTGCGATGCCTAACCAAACAGCTGAGCAGAAGCAAGTAAACAAACAGTGCTTTAAATCTTTATACCTGAGACATTGTTCTGACTAAAGCTCTGTGGCTCACAAGCTTAGAATGTGTTGTGGAAAGAAAAGCTAAGTCACTCAGGTGACATAATGGTTACTTTTTAATGAGGCAAATCCACAAATTAATAAACTGAAGACACTATATAATATGTTTAGGCAAAGTCAGATGTTTAGGGCAAGCTAAATACCTCATATTCATAAATTATGTTGTGGCCATGAGATAGCAAAGCCATGGGCATGAATTATGTACTTGGACGCCAGTTAATTATTTGGCAGGAACAAGTGAATGTCTGGTCTTTTTTTTTTATTAAAATGAGGGCTAATGGTTAACTCATGACTCCATCCAACAACAGTACGTCTTCAGTGCATCAGTTCAAGACTGAAAAAAGGTTTAATATTAGTAATTATTATCATGCTTTTGTTTCTGCATCCATGATGACTAACTGATACCTCTGTCTGTGGCAATGAGAAGCTTTTTGTTTTTGGCCATTTATACACTGCCTGGCCTAAACTAAATAAATAAATACAATTTAAATATGCCACTTGAGAAAAGTCTATTTATTTGCCCAAAGCATAATAATCATTGGAGCACGATTAAACCCTTGCAAGTGAAGTTGCAAGAAAAAAGAAAAAAATCACAGCTCTGTTTAAATGTGAAAGTAAGAGTATTTCTACAAACATAATGTGAAAATAAGGATTGTGACTAAACTGCTGTTTGGTCATTAATAAAATAATTTTAATGAATTGGAGTGGGCTTAAAATTATCTGTTCATGTTTTCATTTAAATTAATGCATCCAATCAAGTTAATCAAAGAAGAAAATACTTTCGAAAAACCGTACCTATCTGTGCTGTCAGTGCTGTCAACACAAAAGATGTTTCTTTGTTTCCAAACAAGTTCTTCACTTTTGCATTTTTTTTATTGATAAATATCAATAATTGTTATTATTGAGAAATATCATACCACAAATAAAACAAAACAACCTGTCTAAATATAGCTTTTCAATTTTGGGAAACTAACAAACATCCTTTTTTTTTTAATCCTCAAATGGTGAAGTCTCGTGTAGGGAGACAAATACAGTAATACCCTGCTTCTTATACAGGTCTTTGCTTACTACAGCATATACAGTCATTTTACTAAGGTATGGCCTGGGGCCGCTCCACAATGCATGCTGGTGGTTTATCCATCTTCAGCACATGTTACCTTCGCACTATAGCATGAGACGATCACAGCACAGATAGGTATGATTCTTGTAAATATTTTCCCATTTGATTACCTTGATTGAAATTATTCATTTAAATGAAATTAAATTAAATTGAGCTGATTCATTTGATAAATACAGCATAATCATTGACTATGTGAGAGCAAAAAGACACCTTGAAGATTTTTTAATGAGTATTTTGAAGGTCCAAATTAAACTGTTTCTGTTTTGTTCTTAATAATTAAATTGAACAGGAATTTAATATTTAATAGTATACAATTTTAATAATACTCAATGTAAACTTATATGCATTTATATATGCACTTATATCCCCCCCCCCCCTTTTTTTTGTAGTCACACTTAAAAGCAAACTGATGTGACTGAATGTTCATCAAAATTCTGTGCAGTTGGAAATTAACCTCAGGTAGTGTGTTTTTGGTTATGGCTAGAGGGTAACTCAGTAGTGTTAAATCTCTCAAATATTGACTTGAATAATAGTCTGTTTCAGAAAGATACTTTACTCTTTTACAAGTAAGAGACTAGCTGAAATAAACAACTTGACCTGCAGCTATATATATACACACTCACCTAAAGGATTATTAGGAACACCTGTTCAATTTCTCATTAATGCAATTATCTAATCAACCAATCACATGGCAGTTGCTTCAATGCATTTAGGGGTGTGGTCCTGGTCAAGACAATCTCCTGAACTCCAAACTGAATGTCAGAATGGGAAAGAAAGGTGATTTAAGCAATTTTGAGCATGGCATGGTTGTTGGTGCCAGAGAGTTAGGTCTGAGTATTTCACAATCTGCTCAGTTACTGGGATTTTCACGCACAACCATTTCTAGGGTTTACAAAGAATGGTGTGAAATTCTTTCCTTGTTGATGCTAGAGGTCAGAAAAGAATGGGCCAACTGATTCAAGCTGATAGAAGAGCAACTTTGACTAAAATAACCACTCGTTACAACCGAGGTATGCAGCAAAGCATTTGTGAAGCCACAACACGCACAACCTTGAGGCGGATGGGCTACAACAGCAGAAGACCCCACCGGGTACCACTCATCTCCACCTCAAATAGGAAAAAGAAGCTACAATTTGCACGAGCTCACCAAAATTGGACAGTTAAAGACTGGAAAAATGTTGCCTGGTCTGATGAGTCTCGATTTTTGTTAAGACATTCAAATGGTAGAGTCAGAATTTGGTGTAAACAGAATGGGAACATGGATCCATCATGCCTTGTTACCACTGTGCAGGCTGGTGGTGGTGGTGTAATGGTGTGGGTGATGTTATCTTGGCACACTTTAGGCCTCTTAGTGCCAATTGGGCATCGTTTAAATGCCACGGGCTACCTGAGCATTGTTTCTGACCATGTTCATCCCTTTATGACCACCATGTACCCATCCTCTAATGGCTACTTCCAGCAGGATAATGCACCATGTCACAAAGCTCAAATCATTTCAAATTGATTTCTTGAACATGACAATGAGTTCACTGTACTAAAATGGCCCCCACAGTCACCAGATCTCAACCCAATAGAGCATCTTTGGGATGTGGTGGAACGGGAGCTTCATGCCATATATATATAGCCTGTCCCTAGAAAATGCATTATTAAGACCTGGAAAAGTAGTGGTAACCCATCAAGATGAGCCTTGATAAAGCCACTAATCAGTGATGCTAATCGTCAAAAAAAAAAAAAAGTCCAGATTCACCCTGTTCCAAAGTGATGGGTGTTTTATGGTATGAAGAGTGGTAGATGAAGTGATGCCCCCATCATGCCTAGTGCCCACCAAACAAGTGCAGATCAATCCCTGCTATCAGTTATCACTCAAATGAGGATGGGTTCCCTGTTGAGTCTGGATCCTATCAAGTGAGGTCCTCCTTGTCACTGTCGCTGTTGCCCTTAACTTGCTTGCCAGGGACAATTTGACATTTGATTCATACACATTCACATTTTACACAAACTTCCATAATTTCTTTTGATTGTGTAAAGCTGCTTTGCAACAATGAAAATTGTTATTAAATTGAATTGAATACAAACCTTTGGGGCAGTCTTATGATCTGGGGTTGCAATGTTGTGTGCCCAAAACAATAAGATCATCTGACTGCCTGAATTTACTAAATGACCAGATTTTTCCCATCAAAGGATTTTTTCTTCCTTAATGGCAAGGGCATATTCCAAGATGATAATGCCAAAATTCATTGGGCTCTGGTTGTGTAAGAGTGGTTCATTGAGCATCATTTTCACACATGGATTGGCCACCACAGAGTCCAGACTTTAACCCTATTGTAAATCTTTGGGATATGCTGGAGAAGGCTTTATGCAATTGCTTGCCTCTCCCATCATCAATACAAGCTGTTAAAGACAAATTAATACAAGTTTGAAAGAAAATAAATGCTGTGACATTGCACAAGCTTATCAAAACTATGCCATAGCCATAATAAAAAGAAGCAAGAAGGCGGTTGAATAAAATATTAGTAATTAATTATTTTAAAAAGTCTTACTCTATATTCTAATATTAATTATAATGATAATTAATATTAGAGTATGAAGTAAGACTTTTTTGTACTCTACAATCTATTGTAAGACACAAACCACCCAAGAACCACGTATAATATTCCACTGTCACACATTATATTCCACCCTTAAAATAACTTAAGAACTGCTATAATACTTTTTGTTTGTCTGTTGTGATTTGTCATTTTCTTAAACTGTAGTAGTACTTTAACCCTCCGTCACTCCTGTAAATTCTCCTATAAGTGAACTGGGCCGTGTTTGTGCAACCTATCCTACGAATGCTGGTCCAAAATTAGAACTGAGGAATTTGGTGGCCAAGTCAACACATTGAACTCTCTCATCTTCTCCAAAGGTTTTCCATTTCAGAACAATTTTTTTTATTTTTTTTTTTGCAATGTTGCAGGGCATATTATCTTGCTAAAAGCGTTCACTTTTCCTGTGAGACCGGACCAGACGGGCTAGCCCATGCGCATCAGCAAGCCTGACCCTGTCAATGGTTCACTGATTGTCCTTCCTTGTGCCACTTTTGGTAGGTGCTAACCATTGCAGACCAGGAATACCCCACAACACCTGCCATTTTGGAGATGCTCAGACTTCGTGATCTAGCATCATAATTTCATCAAAGTCACTCAAATCCTTCTGCTTGCCCATTTTCTCTACTTCTAACAAATCAACTTCAAAAACTGATTGTTGCCTAATTGCCACTTGCTGCCTAATAAACCCCTTTAATGCACTGGTGCTGGGATAATGAGATAATCAATGTTACTCACCTAACCTGCCAGTGGTTTGAACTTTATAACCTATCAGTGTAAATCACATGACTTACGACTAAAAAAAAGCTAGCACAGTAATCTAATGTTTTACATAGTTAATTTTACTAATTTAAAAATTTAAATTTTACTTTCTGCTTTCTGTCTAATCAAGGCTCAGTTTAAGCCATTGGTTTTAAGCAAAACAGAAAAATACAAATTTACACAACTTACCAAAACAGCAAGTGAAAAGTGATTATAGGCTTGCAGTGTTCATGTAGACAGAGACCAGTGGCTTTGGAGTGTTTACTTTCGGGACTGCCCTACTGTGCTGTGGGTCAGATTGTCTTGTCTGTGGCCTGTCCAAACAATGTGTCATATATGCAGTGTGGTATTTGGCTGGAGCATGATATTACATATTCTACATGTCATGTGTCCAGACTGGCTTGCTCTGACATGATCCTGGGCATGGCAGACAACAGCGAGTGGTGGTGTGTGTTTGTGTGTTAGTAAAGGCTGATTGGCTCCAACCCTTGGCCTGTCAGATCATAAGCTAGTGCCTTTGCTAAGAACCTTAACGACACACTCACTACTGTCCCTGTCACGCAGATGCAGACAACATCAACCGATCCAGACTCAGTGTGGAGGGTCTGCTCATGCTGGATGTCCTGACGTCCTTCTGACATGACAACTTGAAGATGATAGCGAGGACCCTCAGCCCCCTAGCCCCTATGTTTCTTTCTCTCTCTCTCTCTCTCTCTCTCTCTCTACTTCTCCCTACCCCTCCCCTTCAGGAAGTGGATGGAAAGGGTAGTATCTTGTCCTAGAACAGCTCCAGTGGACCAGAGAGAGAGAAAGAGAGAGAGAGAGCGAGTAAAGCAGAAAGTGCATTCTGCCCTGGACCTTGTGCCCTAATAGGAGCTGACACTGTTGAAGCCACTCAGATGGACAGAGAAAACGGGCAGCATATTGCGGGCGGCAGCCTCCAATTATTTTTCTGGCTCATAAGTGCAGCTTGTTTAACGGCAGCCTGCATGGCTGACAGGAGCCTGATCTGGCAGCAGGCTGTCACATAGCCATGGCCACGAGTCCTCCCCAGGGCAAACGGAGCCAACTCCACTCTACTTTACACACATGGACAAAGGAGGGGGAATGTCTGCCTCTGTCTATGTGTGTGCTTAAGTCTAGTGTGTGCCCATTTGTGCTGCCATCCATACTTGCATGTAAAAGTGGACATGGGGCGGTGTATTGGACAGGGTGTTTGTACTGGCATGGCTATCTCACTGCACTGCTCAGTATCATGAGTCAGTGTTATGAATGCTTATGCACAGCTAAGACTTAAAGATAACCAGTGTCACATATTCAGACTGGTATGGCTAATTAAGTTACGCGATAGCTAAGCTGGAGAGCTTTGTTTTTTGTACTTTGGTATATTGATTAAGCCTCTGTACTTTTAAAAACTCTTAAAAACATTTTCATAATTACTTTCAAGTCATTTGATTCACTGTAGGCTTAAATAAAAATACACATTAGACATACTTTGTTGTTTGGATGTTGGAAGCCATCAGATTTAAAGTAAGTGCATATTTTCAACAAGCAATTAAATTCACATGGCAAATCATCATATAGTGTGTTGTCGTTGTGTTTTCAAGATAGCAGAAGGTGAAGAGACTTTACAGATGACTCATTTTTGTTTTCTCATTGCCAATTTCCATACCTTTCCAACTTTTTTTAGATTTGGGGCTGTAAATCAGGTGTGTTGAGAGCTGAGAAAACACTAAAATGTGCAAGGAAGGTGAAAACGACGTATCAGTATATAAAGAAACTACAGTATATCTAAAAAGAAAGGTATGTAATTATAAAAGTGGATAATGTCTGGAAGCATTTACACATTGTTAGTGTTTATGGGGTTAAGAGGTAATATACTGTAGCCTGTTGTAGAGGAGCTTGGAAAATGCAGTTCAGTGTTTGTTCTGACCAGGGCCAACATTTCAGTAATTCTATTATTGTGAAACATGTAACATACCTTTCCTAAACCTATAAGAACAAAATGAAAAACCTGTTATTGACACTCCTTTTAAAAATATGAATCAGTAACTGACATGTCAAATAAAAATTCCTTTCCGGAACAGTTAATGGCGATAAACATTTTTAGTTGGGTTTGTTTTCCAGTTTTGGTTTGGTTCATTCCTGGAGCTGGTTCAGTGCTGCTGAAGAAACATATTGCAATTAAAAATCTTTACTATTAAAACCCTACACAAGCACTTTCTGTTGTCCGATTAAAGTCTTAATTCACCCTCTGCACACAGCAAGACTTCTAGCTGAACTGTAGCGTTGAGCATGTGTATAGTTTATGGTTGGCCAGCAATTTGTTGTGTTTTGTCTTTTTTTTTTACCACGCTGCTAGCTTTTGACTAGATTGTCAAAAGTGGCCAGTCAGCTGATCAGACACGTGTCATTGCACATCTGTAAAATACCTTGAGTGTGTGTCATCATAAAGTTTAATCACTATCTAGAACACATTTAAACACTGATTAACAAAAAGAACTTGACATAAATCAACAGCAAGTAAAAACATTGAGCCAAAATTTAAAGAATCACAATTTTTTTAAATAGCTAAACCGAATGGAAGACCTTTTTATTTTTCATGAATACTATTTGAGACCCACTTTTATCTCTCTCTCTCTCTCTCTCTCTCTCTCTCTCCCTCTCTTTCTCTCTCTCTCTCTTTCTCTCTCTCTCTCCCTCTTTCTCTCTCTCTCTCTCTCTCTCTCTCTCCCTCTCTTTCTCTCTCTCTCTTTCTCTCTCTCTCTCCCTCTTTCTCCCTCTCTCTCTCTCTCTCTCTCTCTCTCCCTCTCTCTCTCTCTCTCTCTCTCTCTCTCTCTCTCTCTCTCTCTCTCTCTCTCTCCCTCTCTCTCTCTCTCTCTCTTTCTCTGCACAGTAAATCTTTATGCAGGGAATTACAGATCGAGCCAGTGTAATTAACACATTAAATAAAGCCGCCACACATCAATGGGAGGTCTAAAGGTGGGGCAGTGAATTATTGTTTAAATTAAGGAAATACCCAATCTCTACAACAGACCATAATTTGCGCAGCCTGGCCCAGCTTTGCACAGCAGTAATCAGGTTACACACTGACTGCAAAGCGTTATAATAGGCTCAGGAGCGGCTGGGTTTCCCTGACTCATTGGCTCATACACACACACACACACACACACACACGCACATAAACTGCTCATTCCAACATAAATAAATTTAGCTGTGAATGACATACATGGAATTATTTTTAAAAAGTGTGCTTGTGTGTGTGTACATCAAAGTTACTAAAATTATTGTCTGAAACAACATAGGATCTGGGATTGGGGTGTCTTTACATTTTCATTTACTCACTCACTCATTCATTCTCTGTACCGCTTATCCTGTACAAGGTCGCAGGTGCCTCGGGGAACTATGCAGGATAAATCCTACAGTAGATGCGGTGCCAGTGCATCAGAGGGCATCAGTGGTATAAACACATTCTCACAATATAGGCAACCTGGACACACTAATGATCCTAATCATGTCTTTGAACTGTGCGTGGAAACCTGAGAACAAACTCCACAAAAAGAGACGCGATGGTGGGACTCAAACCCTTGACCTTGAAGGTACCACTTTACAGTGCTGCCCACTATTCCAAAAGGCCACATACCATAGTTAAATTCTAATAATATTGACTAATAAATAAGCAGTAAATTAGTGTGCTTTTTATGTATATTTGCTGTTTATTCCTGGTGTCTCCTCACAGCTCCATGGGTCCTGGTTCCATCTTGAGCTATTGAGAAACGTATGAGTATGTTCTCATTTACAAGGTTCTACAGGTTCACAGGCATCCTCACACCTCCCAAAAGTATGTGTGGCGAGGGGGGGTATGGGGGGGTTGTTGTGGGAGAGAAGGGGGGGTAGTACTGGGTAAGATAAATGCTTAAGTGTGTGTGTGTGTGTGCGTGCGTGTGTGTGTGCGTGCGTGCGTGCGTGCGTGTGTGTGTGTGTGTGTGTGTGTGTGTGTGTGTGTGTGTGTGTGTGAGTGTGTGTGTGTGTTTTCCTGTGTGTGTGTGTGTGTGTGTGTGTGTGTGTGTGTGTGTGTGTGTGTGCTGTGATGGGCTAGCATTTCGACCAGTGTATATTCCCACCACACACCAGAACAGGTCTCAGATTCATAGCATCCAAAACAGACTTCCAACTGAAAGTTTCCAACTAAAAGAGTAATAATGTTATTATTAAAATTCGGTCAGCTTTGAAATACTACTTAAATTAAAGAATTAAATGAAAGAATTACTTAACTGAAATAATTCACTATTCTCAGAAAACATAATTTACACCATCAAAATACAAGGCTTATTTTTTTTAACACTAAATATTAGTAAATGTGCATAACAAATCATATTGGATCATTTGGCTCAAATTTGTCTAATATTGTGTGATTCTTTAACGTAATATCATTAAACAGTACTGTTCCCATCAAAGGTTATATATTGTATTTCTGTGTCAACTTGTTTAGAAAATATTACTATATACATTGCCCAGCAAAAAACAAAAAATCAAACACACACACGCATAAAGTCTAGTATTTATTCCAAATCTAATTTTTGCTTTGATTACAGCATGCATCTGCCATGTCATTGTATTGATAAACGTATGCAATGTTACAACTTTTATTTCCATCCAGAGTCGCAATAATTTCCCTCTGTTATAGTATTAAGTAGTAAGTATTATATTGATAATGGAAGAGGTGAGCCACTGCATAAATCCTTCTCCAGCACATCACAAAGATTCTCAATGGGGTTAAAGCCTGGGCTCTGTGGTGGCCAATCCATGTGTAAAAATGCTGCTTCTTGAACCACTTTTACACAATTAGAGCCTGTTGAATCCTGGCATCGTCATTTAGGAATACTAATACTACAGCTGACCTCATTTATTCGGGCACATAACATTGCTGAACCTAGACCTGACTAAGAGCAGTAACCCCAGATCATAACTCTGCACCCACCGGCTTTTATACTAGACACTAGGCATGACTGGTGCATCACTTTAGCCACCTCTCTTTTTTCCCTGATGCACCCATCACTCTGGAACAGGGCAAATCTGAACTCATCATACCCCATGACATTTTTCTAATGACTCACAGTACATTCTTTATGCTCCCTACCAAACTGCAGCTTTTTTTCTCAATTAGCCATAGTGATAACTTCCGAAACCTTAGTCCCAATCCCTTGAGTTCTCTTTGCGCTGTGTATGTGGAAATGCTCTTAAACATTATTAAAGATAACTGTGAGTTCCCTGTTTTTTTTTTTTTACATTTTGGTTTCACCATGTGATCTCTGATTAAGTTCATTCAAATTTTATCCTGATCACATTTTTTCCTCCATAGTTGTACTCATTGCTTAAGAAAGGATAATGATTTGACCCTTCTGAAACAGGGTAACATTTATGCGTGACCACCAGATATGTGTTTTGACATGGTTGTTTAAGAAATGAAAAGCTATTCAATGCATTAGTTATTATTATTATTATTATTATTATTATTATTATTATTATTATTATTATTAATAATAATAATAATAATAATAATAATAATAATAATAATAATAATAATCACTGCAGTTATTATCCAATATAACGTTCTTACCTATTTACGTAGTTAAATCTAGGTGGCCCAGAAGTGTATTTGCATTATATCCTATATAAAATTAAAAAAAAGCAAAAATAATAAAAACCTACAAATGTTCATAATCATGTGTAGTGCTTGTGAATTGTCCACAGTTTTACCTTCATAAAAACCATGTTGGTCTTTGGAGCATTTTGTCCCATGTATGAATTCTGTTACACACATCGGAGAGACTCTCAGTGCCTGAGCTGGCGATGTGTAATGCAGAGCAGGAGCTTTTAATGCATTGCATGTTGCCTGCTCTGGCTGAAGCGCACAGGAAGCAGGATCAATACTATTGAGCTGTTTACCTTAGTGCTGTGCACGCCGGCCCACACTCTGGATTACCACTTGAAACATTAAACCCAACTATTAGTAATACTTTGCTTGTGCTCTTGAGCAGCCAACCACCCCAAAGTAGAGCCCCATATCAAGCTGATGATACAGAGCTACCAGGGGAGAATAACCTACCCATAATCCTCTGCTTTAAACTCCTTGAGGTTTTGCTTTATTTGCCTGTAGTTAATGTGGTCACTCAAGCCTGGTATGCTGCAGGGCATTGTAGTGAAGCTGCCTAAAGCATTTTAGATCTCCCCTGTGCTCTTCTCTCCAACTCGAAATAAATAAATAAGTAAATAAATAAATAAATAACTGAACCTTCTTTAAATGCTTATTTCTTTCTCGCACGCTTGCATTGTTTGTCTATTGATTTTCGCAAGGCCCACCAGCCTAGGCCTTGCACTCTTTCCTTCCTTCTCGATTTCTTCACCTCCTAATCTCTACGATTTACCCCCACCTCCTGTATTTCTTTTAATCTTGTCGTCAGGGTATTTTGTGGTAATGACTTTTCAATAGATGTCCATGTCTGCTATCACTCTGCCTGCTTTTTGAGACGCACTTTTTTTCTACTGATTTCTGTCCATGAAGCAGTGATTTAGAGGTGGTGCATGGCTGGTAGAGGTTCCCAGAGGTCTGTTGAGGATGTGATTGATATCTTGCCTTCTATCATAGTATCTCTCTCTCTCTCTCTCTCTCTCTCTCTCTCTCTCTCCCGCCCTCTCTAATAAAGGAGTGGCTCATGGGGCATATTTGTCTGAGCCAGGTGGGCCAGGGCAAAGATCACACTTCTTCTATTTTTCTGATAGAAGAAACAACCAGAGGTGAGAATAATTAGAGATATGAGAGAGAGAGGGGGGTGTTTTAATTAATAAAAGACTGAAAGACTAGAAACACACACTAGAAGCACACCCTCTGCAGAGAAAACAACACTTTTTTATTGTAATGTTTTGTAGTGGCATTGCTTTCAAAAATAAAACTAAGCTTAAAAATGAAGTCAGCTGCTGCTTTAATAGATTATATGTGTGTGTGTGTGTGTGTGTGCGTGTGTGTGTGTGTGTTATAGACACCTCTAGGTTACACCGCATGTGTCTCTTTTGTACACAGTTCAGAATGGCACATGACTGTCAAGTGTCAATCATGCAGTGGGTGAGAGGAAGCTCCCACAGCGAGGGATTGACAAACAAAGTGATAAAGTGAGAAATACAAAATAATAAATAAAAAAAAAACGCAGATGCACGTATGCCCCTGCCCTGGAGGAGGTCTACATGAAGAGGCTTTTGCAAAGTCCATGTTCACAAGTGAACAGATTTTAAAATCAAGAACCACAAACACTCTTGTCATTCATGTTTTTTTTTTCTTTTCATATACCACTTATAAACATTTCCTCTCTCCACTCTTTCCATCTCATCTTCTGTTCCAGATACAAAATGCATATTCGCATTAGCGGTTCTAAGGTCACCACATGTAGCTTAATCATGCAGGGTCGCTGGATACTCGTTCACTCCAGACCCCATTCGCTTTGCCAGCACACTTTGCATCTGTGAGTGTATCCTAACTTCCTGCTCTACCTTCAGCATTCACAGTGTACCCAAATCGCTGCAAACTTAAAAGCAGACCATGCCTGTCTAATTGACAAGACCTTTAAAAGGTCCTTTTAGAAATCAGCATAACTCAAACTGGAAAGCATGAGTGATATGAGTCAATCCATCCAAAAAAAAAGAAAAAAAAAAGGAAACGAATAATGGCAGCAAGAAGGCAAAAAAGTGCTGCTTGTCCATTACCATAATGTTTGTGTATGCAGAGCGGCAGATGCCCAGTAGAGATTCCTAAATGAAGGCTATGACCTTGGACGAGCCCTCTCTTAGTTCATTAGTGACCCACCACTTTTCTGCTATAGCGCTGACCAGAAACACTCTGCCCGTGCTGTAGCCAGAGTGGACTGTAGAGCAGAGCCATCGTGTTCATTAGTGAAGGGCAATTTCAATTTAGCCTTATTCCTCCCCATAAGAACCACACACACACACACACACACACACACACACACACACACACTTCAGGTCAGAAAAAAAGGGATAATGCCAGGTTAACTATTTCATGCATACTGACCTTTGTGTATGTGCAAGGTCTAGCCTCAGGGGCGCCAGTGTATATGTGGGGTGGTAGTGGTACTGGTGCAGGGCAAATAAATGAATAAATCAGAAAAAGAAGGGAGTGGAAAGACAGTGTGTGGTCGATAGTGTCAAAAGCGGATGACGGATCTAAAAGAATGAATATTGATTTCAGCGGCACTTGCACGGGCGACCTGTGGGAGGTCAGCTGGTGTAATTAGAGTGCTGGAAAAGTGGCCCCTAAAAAAGGAAGGAAAAAAAAAAAACTCAAATTCAAGTGGACGTGTGTGTGATGGGGGTATGGGGGTTGTGGCCATTGTTTTAAATCTTGTAAGGGACCAAATGACCACATAGGTAAAGGATTATGTGAAAGGATTTTTAATTTTTTTTCCCCACAAAACCTGCTTATTTCAATGTAAAGCATTTTACTTACTCCAAAGCTCTAACTGTTTAATGCCAGATATACAGTATAGTAAAGAAGCTGATTGGTGCTACCTAAAAATTAAAGAAAATGATCAACTTAATGTCTCTATGCTGCCTGCAAGTGTGTGTTTCTAGTTGTATTCAGGCTGATTTACTTCCCCCGTTAGCTGATCCGCTTACTCTCTATGATCCGTATACTCTCTCATCACTGGACCATTACCAGTCATGGGACCGTCCTCCACACACTGTGTATACACACACACAGTTGGCTGTTACTGCCCGGGGACATCCCCTGGTAATGTGAACTTGGAATGAACCTGCTCTAAACATAAATAACCTTACTTATGTCTCTCTTTCTTTTTTTGTGTGTGTGTCTTTTACGCTTTCCTTACAGCGCCACATATACTGTGCATACCCTGGACACAGACTATAGTATACCATTGGTACATCTATAATCATGTAAAGAGAAAAGCTCCCTACCATGCGAATAAGGAGTAAAGTTCTTGCAGTTGAGCCTCATTTTACTCGTTATTAACCTCCAGCATTTTCATTAATAATATTCCCTCCTGTTTACCCATCTTTGTCCCCCAACTGCCAGCAGATGAGTCCTGTTAACACACAGTGTAACTATTGATAGGCCATTGCCATTAACCGTGTTTACCTGTCAGCTAGCGCTGTGCTAATGAGAGAGCTTTGGGAGGAATAATGAGGCGGTCTCTAACGACTAATGGATGTTTACAGCCCCTTTCGCAGCCATGCCGCTAAGCTAACGCTAACACAGTGCCATCATTGGTCTTCTTGCTTGATAGAGGCGACAGTTCACCCAACGCCAGGTCCCTTCCAGGGGTTAATTGGTGGCATGATCAGGTTCGAGCTGCTTTAATTATCCAGGGAGTTGGATGAAGAAATGGAGTGGAGGAGGAGGATGGGGAGGCGATGAGATCGATAACTTCAGGATCAGACTTGATCAAGGCTGTGGCTTGGGAGAGGGTTCTGTGTGCATGTGTGTGCTTGTGTGTGTGCATGTGTGTGTATATGTGTGTAGTGTGTGCATGTGTGTGTGTGTGTGTGCATGTGTGTGTGTGTGTGCATGTGTGTGTATATGTGTGTGTGTGTGTGTGTGTGTGTGTGTGTGTGTGCATGTGTGTGTGTGTGTGCATGTGTGTTTGCATATGCTTAGGTGTAATGAAATTACTTTGTGCATTACACTCACATAAATTATTATGACTGCTTTGTGTATAGGCTTTTGTTATGTGAAGTGAATAATATTTCTTGATAAACTACTCCATTAATTTTATGAATTCCATAAACACATTGTATCTCATTCATCCTAAAATATTTTTCTATATATTTTTAGCTCGGATTCATCTGAATGTTTATTTCAGAAAACAGTATGTCCGAACAATTTCTCATGTTTAAATGTACATTCTTACTTATTTTGCAATATTACTGGTAGAGGAATAAGCCCTTCTTGCCTGTTTGTGCCATTGCTAAATTTCTGCATTATTATGTTTAAAAATTTAATAACATTGTGGAAGCTAACATGATCATCTACCTGTAAATTGAACAAGCTTCGTCTATCAATGGCCATTCATGTTTCTAACATATTTATATTAACAGTCTTTAATAGACACAGAATATTAATATTAATCACTCGCTCATCTTCTATACCGCTTTATCTTGTATTCAGGATCGCGGGGATCTGGAGCCTATCTAAGGAGGCTTAAGGCATGAGGCAGGGTACACCCTGAACAGGGTGCCAACCACACAGAAAATATGTTCTTTGTAAATATTTTAATTCCAATACTATATAAATAGATGTGAGTCTTTTAAGGAAGACATGTGCCACTTGCCCACATGAACATGTTGCTTGTTAATGTACACGTGCATATACGCTTCCTAATTAAAGATCTGTCAAGGTTTGGTAAATGGTTTCAGAAGAGCTGCGGATAGAAGAAAAGTGTGAAGCCAGTGGATGGCAATGACGACAATGCACGGCAATGACGCCAACGACTCTGAGGACATCAACATGAGATGATGGATAGTGATCCCCCATGTGTCACGTCGCCTATGCTTCACAGAAAGGCAACACAATTATTTGCCTCAGATCAAGGTTGATGTGCTTGACACGTTTCTGTCATGAGGAGGATCTCCAAGCATTTAAAGGGTTTTGTATCTTATTTCCAGAAATATTTCCGTGGTTCACAATATCCCTGTCTTTCATTCTAATTTATTCAGTGTCATCTTTATTTTGGTAATGGTGGTGGTGGATCCAGAGCTTTAAACCAAATAAGAAGTGATAGTAGTAGTTCACAACTTGTGACAGTCCCAAACTGGTTTCTTTATTTCTGCCTGTTACTCAGGATCTGAGCCATAATATAAATTTTCACAGTCTCATGCTCATGTCAAAAAGACCTGTGTCAGGTTATTCAATGAACACCAATAGATGGAGAACCCCAAGAAATATCTGTGCATCATCCTGTGCTTGGGTACTCTGTCTCTTTGCTAATTAAACAGACTTTCTCAATGGGAGAACTGGGAGGTACAATTACGGCTCAGGCCTCCGGAGCCTCATTGGATCTCTATTAAAGGAGAGCGTTCCTTGTAATGATGCTGGGGTTTAATTACTTCCACGCGGCGGTCGCTGTAAAACACTCTGATAAATGGGCCGACACACGCGCATCATTATTTCCCCCATGCACTGGCCTTGTTAGTGTGATTATGAGCTAAGGAGGAGGACAAGGAACCTACCTGAGTAGGCTGAACTAGTGGTGAGAGAAGGAAGAGGGAGGAGGTAGGGCAATGTGTCGTATCACTCTCCAAAGGATTATGCAGCATGGTGAGACACACTGTGATATGACCGAAAGGAAAGTCACACATAGGCTCATCTGTACATGTACTGTAGGGCACATGCATCCACAACCACGGACATCATCAAACCATACAAATTTATATACATTTAAATGTATAAGAGAAACCCATGATGTTGCACTCACCTTACCCCACACTGCAGTAGTAGATAAACAAATGTGCATATTCATAGTCATTAATTATGACTTTTTTTTGTGGGTGCCCAGTAGTAGGCTCATTCTGATTAATCTTGTTCCCGGTTCTTCCCCCACACTTATTAAAGTGCTGAAGCAAATATCTTGCATGCAATAAATCCCACATAGAGAATGATTAATCAAAGGTGGTGAGCAGAGGGGCTCTGGCAGGTGGAGTTACAGTGTTAAATCACCTGCGTTGCTGGATGAATGGTCTTGTGCTGGAGCTATGAAGTAAGCATGGCGTAGAAGTGTATGCGGATTTAAGTCTGGCTTTTAGGGTCAATGTGTCAGGACCCTAAATGTAGCACAAAGAGTCAGGTCATTGATTCTGCATCAGAGCAAAGGCCATGAGGTTGAATTTTTTTCTCTTTTTTTTTGTTGTTGTAATTTCTTGTTTGTTTTTATGGCAGGCAGACTTTACTATTAGCTTTCTTCATTATTATAAATCAGAGATTAATGACCGTGACCGTAAAGGGACTGACATTTTTAAAATCGTGCTAATTACACACATATACACCATTCATTAGTGTTCATTCGCTTCACATTTCATCAATCCCAGTAGAGAAGAAACATTTTCTTTAGATTGTCTCTGAATCGCACTGACAGTCAGATTTCGCAGATCTCAATTAATCCCAATAATTAATTGCCCTTATCACCAATATAAATTGCATGTTCCCCATGCTAAGTGTAGCATAGCAAAGCTCCACAGTTTGATGTTTAAGTGAATCATTCTTAATTTTCTACACCACTACTCACTTTTTCGAACTCAGTAGTTGTGACAGGACTGAGTTGATGGGCAGCTTAATAGCCGTTATGTGACATGCTAATTCACATTTCTGATGCGTTTAGGTGATTCCGCATTCTTGAGTGATGGGAAATGTCATAGTCACAGAGTTACACGAGCCACGCTGAAGAATCATTTACTCACCAGCGCATGCTAAATATGCGTCGATATCCTCTGAATATTTAATCACTTGTTAATTACTGATTAGCTAAGACGAACTGTTGCTGAAACACTTATGGGACGTATGTGAGGAGGATGCACCTTCACAGAGTGTGAAGATGCCTTTACACTGTTCTGCCTAAAGCTTTAAAAAAGAATTCTACTTGACTGTGTATCCTTGTCTCATCTAAAAAAAAAGGGGATAAAACTGTTAATTAATTGCAAGTATATTTATGCATATTTATGTACTGATTAACAAATGGCAACATTAATTTTAGAATATTGGGTCCTGGTCCTGGGTCAGAGACATGGCTTTATTGTACACAAATTCCATCCTGCACAACTGACTTGTACTTAAAACTGCAGTTATGTCTGAGTTGTGAATGCAAATGAAAAAAAAAAAATTAACTCCTCATACATCTCTCTTAGACTACATTACAATTGTATACATTCTGTCTTATATTTGACAAGACATGAACAAAGTTCCATTGCCATTGTGTCCAATACTTGACCTAATTAGATTTTCCACTGACATGTTCCACTGACCTGCCAATATACATCATAACACTGAGACGGATCCCATAATTCAGTGTCCGGTTGCAGTTGGATCTCCCCATGTCCCTCTGAGACCTTGATTATAGGCTACACCCATCTCAGAGTGTATGAGCTATCTTTGTGCTGAAGCACATTACCGGGACCAAAGTCGGTGCAGACATACACATACTGCCTAATAGGCGGTATCACTAAGAGAGTGGAGAAACCATGTCTTCCATATGCATCGAGCCAGTGCATGACGAACAGCATGCTTCCTCACCATGCCTACAAAACAGCACTCAGGCTTGTAGAGCGCCTGGTCACGTAGCAACACGGAGAGAATAGGCTTCAGGTGGGATGTATGTGTGCATAGTTTAGTGTGTGTTAGTGCCTGGGTGTGCTTCGAATATATGTGTGTCTTTATTGTTGTCGGAACGTTGTATGGTCATATGTTTTGGGGGTGCCATTTAATCACATGACATGCAGAGCACTGTTGCGGTGGCATTTCTGCGGATTCTTACGCGCCTTTCTCGAAAACAAGCTAGAGAGAGGTTTCATTTTATGTTAATGGTGTGTAGGCTTACATAAAACTCTATTGACAGTTAACATGCCCTTCAAGGTGTTCTTTGTGGTTCAGCACTTCTGTCAAGTCAGAAGGCAAGTCATTTCACCTCACCTTTATTCATATGCTTGACTACACCAGGTATTACGGAACCATGCAGTGCCCAGAGATAGAAAGAGAGGGGGGATTTAACCCTGACCTAGCCCCGGCAACACCTCCGGTCAGGAGGAGTGGGAGATGAAAGAGTGCGGAAAATGAAATAATTAAATATTGTCTTAGCGAGTGCTATTATGCAGAATCATGCTACATAAAAAGAGAGACAGATAAGTACATACAGTATAGTACATGTAAGTTAGATACTATACACAATATGTGTCTCTAGAATATGTACTTTTTTTTTCATCACAATATCCATGGATGCCACCCACTGGATTTGTTTCCATATGTTTAATTGAACCCAGGGGCTACATGGGGCATTTTGTGACTCTTTTATTTTACCCCTTCTAAAGTAGCATAAGGTTTAAGCCGGAAGTGCTCAGGGTGTCAGCAGCTATTTTGTGCTATGTATTGTAACTATGCTGCCTTTAGGGGACTTGCACCCCTTTCCCCAGCCAACAAATGCAACTGTATATTGTGTGCTTTGCTGAAGCTAACATGCTTAGAGTTGTTTGTGTTGGTAAGTCTTCAGGGGGACTTAGCGTGTGTCTAGCATTAGGAGGATGCTTGTGATGGCTCCTATTCAAAGAACAGCTCTACTTTTCCTGGGCACTTTTTTCTTTTTCTTCAACTGCTACAGAAGCTACATGCCCCATGGGTGGTAAGCTAGGGTGCTGGGCCTAATCCTTCTTTCCTTTCTTGGAAAGAAACCCTCTATCCTTCTTGTCTTGCTATATGTGTTGTTCCACCCAATTCTCTCAGAGACAGCAGCGAGTGTGACTGCAAGCAGAGGTGATCTGATGGGTACCCTTCTGTAAACAAAGCTGGCAGCTGCAGGCAGGGCAGTGGAGGAGTTGAAATGAGAGAAAAGTCAATGAAGAAAAAGGAAGAATCAGGATGAGGGATATTGCAGTAACAACTGAGCAGAGATTAAATATGAGCAGACAAAAACATCACAGAGTCCTGTGCAGTTGAACAGCAGTCTGGTTTGAGGCAATACTGAAAGGGATAAAAGGCACTGAATGTCTGTTAAAATGGAATTAAAGCTATAGAGGAAAAACGTGGCTCGCCCTAAGTGGCCAGTCTTATCCCTTTAGCTGTACAGGCTTTTTGGCTGAAGGCTTCAGCGTGAAATGGAGTTAAGCTAAGCATGGTGGGTTGCCTGGGACGAGCTGGAGATTTGCTTTTCACAGTGGGATGGCTGTGATCTAAGAAAGATCTGTGGACCAAGCGTGCCTGTCAATGTCCAACAGCATCACGCCACTGCAGAGCTGCTTTAGACATCCTGTGTGTCACACACATCTAAATCCTTCACCTACAGAGAGACGTGTGCTTAGCCCTCTTCGGCGTCTCACTCTGTTTTAACTTTTTTGATCGGATCTGAATCAACCTTCTTAGCTCCTACACCCCAAGTGTACAATGCACCCAAGCCTCAATCCCTTTAGATGCAGCCAGGTGTGTGTGCGTGTGTGTGTGTGCATGTGTGTGTGTGTGTGTCCAGTCGCGTGTGTGTGCATCCGCATGCACTCTCATGAGTGAAAGGCCTGTGCATATGTACTTGTGCATGCACCATCAGCCCCTCCAATTTCCCTTTTGTTCTCATCTTTTCTATCTGGCCCTTAAGTACAAGCACTTGCACATGCTTCATTCCTCAGTCAATATCTATTGAGCCACCCATGAAAGGGAAATGACAGTTAGTTCATAACTCTATAGGTTGATCAATACCACCTGCTAGGTCCAATTCTAGTCCAATTCCCCTTATTGAAAACATAAGCCTACTAGATATCTTTGGCAAGATTTTTATGGTCCAGCATGTGAATTGTGATTGATGGATTTTGTTTTTCACATTTCTTCGGCTTTAGGTTTAGTTTTTGTTAATTGTGAAGTGTCATGTCTCCGAAAATATAAATATCCTTCCATAATAACATTTTATGATATAGTGGTGCATTGATTGTGTTGGCTTCCCAGATCCACTGTGACTGGTGCGATCATGACCTGAGCTCAGATTACTGACTCTCTGGATTTTTTATCTGTTCTTCTCAGACTTGCATGGGTTTTCTCCAGGTTCTCACAGTATACAGACATGCAGGTAGTTGGACTAATGATGCTTTATTGCTCCTAGATTTAAAAGAGTATCATGTGATTGGCTGTAAATGTTCTGACCTGCACCCAGTGTGTTACCAGAATAGGATCTGGATTAAACATGACCCTGACCAGATTAAAGCAGTTACTGAACATGATAACAACAATTTTTCAGTAGCTTATCAATGATTCCTTATCAAACTATTTAAATAATAACTGATTATGTACAACAACAACTTCTGTCTACTGTTGTGTAGGTTCACACAATACACAAAACAGCTCTGACCTGTGAAAGCATGGGCGCCAATACATTAGCAACAAGACAATCAAGTTCTATCATTTTCAAGATGGGACCTCCATAGATTAGACTTGCTTGTCTCACAGCTGCTAGATTAGATTGAGATCTTGGGAGACCAAGTCAATGGCATAAACTCTTTATCATGTTCCCTAAATCTGCCATGTTCCTGAACATTTTTTTTCAGTGTGGTAAAGTGCATTTTTCTGCTGAATAAGGACACTGCCATCAGGAAAAAAAAATGTTTTTATGAACGGGTGAGCTTGGTACAGTATGCAGCAGTGTTTAGGCAGGTGGTATGTGTCAATGTAAGATTCAAACAAACACCAGGACCCCATGTTTCTCAACAGAACATTGCCCAGAGCATCACACTCCCTCTGCCAAATTGTTTTCTCCCCATTGTGCATCTACTGTATGTGCCTTATTTTTCCTAGTTAAATGAAGGCCATCCACATGATGTGAAAGAAATGTGATATATCCGACCATGTTCACTTACTCACCATTGCTCCATGGTCCAGTTTTAATGCTTATTGCAAGCACTTTTGAGAATAAACTTTCTTTTCTTTTTTCTCTGATTAGGCATTTTAGGTGTTCTGACACCATTCTATCAAAGCATGCATGAACTTTTTAATCAACTTGTGACAGCTTGTGAAAAGCCGTAGCTTTTCTGTTTTGGGCTAGTTTACACCTATTTGTGAGTCTTGGGTGCTTATGACCCCATCATAAATGTCTTGGTTGTCCTTCCTTAGACCAGTATGGGTAAATACTAACCATTAAATACCTGGAACATCCACAAAGTCTCTCAGAATATTAGAATGAGAATGGACATTTCACCTGCTGCTTCAAATATCTTACCTCTTGACATATGTCACTGTAATAATCAATGTTATTGACATCACCTGTAAGTGATTTTAATATTATTGATGACCGGTGTACAATATAGTTCTGGGTGAAGATATAGAGCTTTTTATTCCATGTACTTTCAACTGAAAGAACAAAACATGTTAGGTCCGAGTTGAGATTATTTATGACTTACTTGAAAATGCTTTTTATGCATGGGTGTGTCTGGATTTTTGGTTTTGTCAGATTCTTGAAGGCTCAGAAAGAAATGTGAATCATAATAATAATTTAGCTAAAATATTTCACCACGTTTTTGAAATGCTCCCAGAATGTCCACAACCAATGGAGGCATGAAGTGCTTTAGAGTGGCTGGACGCCTATCTGACAGGATGACAGCTGCACTCTCTCTCTCTCTCTCTCTCTCTCTCCCTCCTTAGACCTGTTCGCTCAAAGCGACACTGGCTCTTTATTTATGTGCAAATTTGCTCTTGGGCTCTACAAGGGTGGTGCGCATGCTGAATCTCTCTTTTTTGGGCTTTAGCAGATTATCCCGCTACTCCCTTTGGTCCCAATCGCCCTAAGCCCAGCTGCCCTGACCTTTTGTCATTGAGACTTTCTCTCTGCTCCTTGGTGTCTCACGCTCAGCTTCCCCCTCTAGCCAGACATCACCAGCAGCCCCATTCCTCCTGCTCTGCCCACTACTTTTCAAAGAACCATTATATCACTCACTTTATGAACAATGAGCCCCAGAGAGAAATAGGGAGAAGGAACGACCAGCAGAGAGAAAGAGAGAGAGAGAGAGAGAGATAGAGAATAAAAGCATAAGAGAGAGAGAGGGAAAAGTAAAGGGGCCAAAAGCTCAGCTCTCACACTTCTAATCGATCAGAGTAGCCCACGTGGAGCACTGAAGGCTAATCAATACTTTTTTCCCCTTCTCTTTAATTCTTTTTTTTTTTCTGACCGTCTGTTTTTGCTGCTGACTCTGACAAAGTACTGGGGCTCAATGTCGTTGTGGTGATGGTGGGGTGTATATGTGTGTGTGTGTGTGGGGGGGGGGGGGGTGTCTGGGGGTCTCTGATCATTACTCCCAAGAGGTTTGAGGCAGAAAGAGAGAATGTGTAGCCTAAACAAAGAGAAAGAAGGCACCAAAAAGGCAGGCTAGCAAAATGATTGTGAATGGTTATAGGTGTGTTCACTTACTCACTTACATAACGTTACAGGTGAATGATCCATGTCAAACACATCACCTACATGTCAAACTCCTCCAACCTCTGCCTCCTTTCTCCTAGGCTTCCATCTCAGGATGGGCGCCGAGTAGGGAGTGGATGCTCTACAGCTGAGCAGCACAGCTTGGATACACATAGGGATTTGAAAAACTCTGTCACTAAGCCAGCTCATCAGATTCACCTCTGTCTCTCCTTTCTTTACAGCTTCTGTCAGCTCCTGTTTCAGCAGTATTTGTTCCCAAAAAGATGGTGCAGATACTTCAGAGAAGATGTTGTTAATTCTTTAAAACAATACATTTAAAAAACAAGAGAAGAAAAAGAACAGTGTGCTATAAAAGTTGTGTATTTGTGCTTTGGGAAAAGTGGACACATTTATTTCGTAAACATTACAGTATATCCTGGTCAGTATTGTGATGGCAAAAGGCAAGGACACACTTTTCAAGGGTTGGACACCAGTCTTACACACACACACACACATTTTGGAAGGTGAAAACAAGCACCAATTCTATGACAATCAGAAAACAATCCACGTTCAGTGACTTTGATTTCGTTATGTGATGATCCAGCTGATGCGACACCCCCAAACTAAGGAAGCCAGTCAGGCTTTTTCCCCCCATCCTTCTTGTTTTATTGCCTCTGTCTCAATGTCATCTATAGAAACCAGCACTTGACATTCTTCACTACTGTGCAGACATACTGGCAGCTATCTCTTGATGACCTCACTCATTCACTGTTACAATACTGGCTTATCCACTCTCCATTTCTCCTGGTTGATTTCACACTGTTTAGTTTTCAGTCTCTCAGCTTGTCAGCTCGCGGATAGAGAAACACGCTCTTTGCGCTACCAGGGCGCAAGCGGCTTGTTTGTTTGTGCGGATGATTGTGTACTGTATGTGGTAATTAGCTTTGGCTTCCAGCTTCTTTTGTTAATTTGTCGAGCTTGCTGCCTCCCAGTCTTCATTAGCTGTCTAACATGGCCTTCTTGTGTAAATACAAGCCGCTGAAATGGCAATTAACCTTGCAAATAGGTATAAAGCACTGATCTGGTGACGGGATATTGACAGGGCCTCACTCGGTGCAGCCTGCATGGAGGGAACCGAGGTGTAGAAAGGAGGGGGGATAAAAAGAGTGAGTAAGCAAACAGATCCCATGGGCCCCTGTTTGTTGTGTCTGTGGCAGACCTATTCTATTGCTGCCTATTAAACTCTGACCTTTAGGCATGAAATCGGGAAAAAAGGGGGATTCAGAATGGCAGACGTAGGTCTGGGACTGTGGATGGCAGCAGGGGATGGGAGATATGAAAAGACAGTTATTTCACACAAGGAGGGGAGGATGGACCTGAAACACAGATAGGAAAAATGAGGAATTTGTTTATGTTTAAGTACTAATCCAGCTCTAATATACACCAATATGTGCTAGAGTATTTCATTCTTTCAATGTCACACACATCACATCACAAAACTAATAACATTATATGAAAATATAAAAACAAATATTTCATATCCGTTCCATTTTTTCAACAGGTTTTCAATAAAAGTTATTGTAGATTTAATCGGAAATCATACGTTCATGCTTTCAATAACAGAAAGGATGGGGGCAAATTATATGCTTGTTGTGTAAGTGGTTAAAATGATGTACTGTACAATGAAACCACTGTTTTTTATAGAACATGGATGCCACGCATATGTCAGTTAATGAACACGGCTAATGATTAAACTGCCTAATATGTATGTAGCTGTTGAAGACAGAAGCCCGGTGTCAGAGGGTAAAAAGGAAACAAACCTACGTATAGTTTTCTCTATTAAACAATACTCTACTGCACAAAAGTCTTGAGTCACTCCTCATTTCCTTATACTTAGCTTTCTTGTATTTTTAATGCAGTTTTGAGGAATAGTTCTCCAGGCTTCTTGAAGGACTGTTTTTGGCTCTTATGTTTTAGTCCAGTCTCTCTACCTGATTAGTTTCGGAGGAATATTTTTGATGGTTAAGCCAGACAATGACCTATGAATCATTCAAGCATAAAACAATCTAACCTAAGGTATGAATCAGTATAAAAGAGGTGCAGATGATGACAGATGATCAGGCCGGTGATTAGTATATTGGTGAATGCTGAGTGGTTGGAGCAGACAAGAGGGGAAATGAGATCGCTGCTGAGGTTGTTACACAAACTATTCTTTTTTAATTGGATATTTAGGCATTTTGCAGGCTGTCACTGTAAAATATTTGTTCACATTTCATTTAATGTGAAGAACTGAAAGGGCTTCACTCCAAGACATTTAAACATTTAGTGCAAATTATTAACATTTTACTTGTATGTGCTACCGTTATTACTAAAAAGTGACAAAAAATATACTCCTCATCAACCTTTAAATAATCTAGCTTTCATGTCTTCTGTCATACTGAAACATTGCCTCATACTGTAAGTTATTAATGACCTCACAATAATTTTTACTTGTAAATACCACAAAAGTTACCTCCTTGTAAACATAATGAGCTCGATTGTGTTGTAATAAATTAATATTATCATTTTTTTTAATATAATTATAAAAACAAAAATGCAATCCCCACATTTGAACTCATCTCTCTCTCTCCACTTGTATCTGCAGTGACTGGACCGTTCCTCTAGCTGGTACTGACATTGCAACAGATGGCAAGAGATCTGTTCAGAGATTAGAAGCTTTACATTCAAAAAGCATGCTTCTGAAAAATAATACTGTATGTCAGAACCTCTGGGCGGACAAAGAACTACCTCTTCTGTCAGACAGAGCTGGGGTTTAGTGATGCCTCTAGCCCACTGGCAAGGTAGAGGATAAAGGTTGGATTTAGATAGTCACTGATGCTGTTTGGGGTAGGAGAGTGGATACCTGCTGGCCTAAGGACCAGATCTTGTTATTTACCAGAGAGACAAAGAGAAAATCTCAGTTTCACTGTGTATCAGACCAGAGACCAACTGACAAACAGAGTGTGTATATCAGCATAAGGAGTGGGAGGCGGGAGGCTCAGAGGTATCAAAAAGTGACAATCAAGAAAAGACAAGCAGCAACGTGTAATGTGTGAAGCGGCAGAGAGCAAGCAAGTTAGAGATACTTCTATCCTTCCATGTGAGAGATTGAGTACCAGAAAGGGTGACAGGATAAAGGGAAACACGATAAAGTTACAGAAGCTAAATGAGTTAAATGCAGAGGGTTAGAGACAGTGCTAGTTGACTGTAAGTGAGAGAGAAGGGAGCAATGTTGATACATGGGGAAGGGAAAAAGGATGAACAGGAAAAGATGGATTAGGAAGGATAATGGAGTATTGGAGAGGAGAGAGAACGAGCTGGACATGTTCACAAAGGTAAGGAAGGAAGCTGACAGGGGTACTGAGTTGAGCTTAGTGGCAGAGGGAGGGGTGGAGAGGTGGTGTCTGTGCTTGTTGGGGTTCAGGTTGTAGGAGCTGGAGGAACAGGGTTAAATTAGGCAGAAAGAGGGGCAGTGAAACGCTGTCAGCATGTTGCCCACTGTTCTAGTTCATCCCGGATTTGGACATGGCACAGCTCAGTGCCCGCGGAGCCTGCTGTCAGCCCTCATGACCACACACACACACACACACACACACACACACACACACACACATGCGCATGCACCCTTCCACACACGCACACACACAGACACATACAAAATGATTCATAGGGAATGGTGTTTCTACCCCAAAATCTTCTCCCTTACTGTTTTCCCCTTGCTGTGTAGACTAATAGTAGACTAATTCCATTTCCTAGAATTGATTTAGAGGAGAGTCTGTGTGTTAAACAGACAATCCAAATAATGACAGATCTAAGTGACAGGTAAAGTAGATTAAGGCCTCGAAGACAAATCATCCCAAGCATTTTAAAGGATAAATCTCTACTGGCCATGATCATTTTTCATGTACATATACACAGAAAAACTGATCCCAGGTTGTTTGAAGAGAGTATTATAATCCTTTAAATATCAAGAGAGTATTATGGCATTTAAATTCAAAGTACAGTATTAACTCAGTGCATTTCAAAGTGATTGTAGGTAAATTTACTGAAAGTTTAGGTGTGATCGGGACCAGTAAAAGTTATGGTCAGGCTCCATCAAAGTTCAGACTGACACAGTGTTTAATTGGGCATCAGTAAGAGGTGCAGCAGAGGAACATTTCAGCAGTGGGGGGGCCGGAGCAATTTAACATTAGCATTCCACTTAGCATATTCTGTGACACTTCAGGGGTTACAAATCGCATTAATAAATGCTTAATTACTTTAAAAGAAATTCCTCAGGCATTAATCGAATATTAATTACTGCCTATCGTTGTCTTTTAGTCATGCTTAATTGCGTGTTTTTTCCCCTCATTTAAACTTTTTTCTTTTTTTTTCTCTCATCTTGAGGCTAGGATTGTGGTAACTAACAATAAATCTGGCTAGCATCATGCATTGCTTTTTCATCATTTGAATTTAAGCCTGTGGTTAGCATGTTTTCCCTACACAAAACCAACATATCTACAGATTACAGTACTATTCAGATGCAATGAGATTTCCAGACAGATGCCTTTAAGCAATATTGCCAGAGAATCTCTACAATGATTCTGATCCATTTGTATGGGATTTTTGCTCTCTGTATAGATCACAGAGGAGGTTTACAATGTACATATAGTTGTTATATTACGACTTCCATGCATATTGTATGTACCTTATTATAACACAGATTCTTTTGCTATTTATTATTGCCACGTGTTATAGCATGCCGATTGTACTTGGTTATTACCTTATCACATAACCATAATGTCTGTAGGTTTGACCTGCACTAGAAATTTACTTAAAACACTCAGTACCATTGTTTTAAACATCATTTATGCAAAAGGCATTCAAGTGAAACTAGGATTTGTGATAAAATTTCTTATGAATGACAGCATAAACTGAAGAATTCAAGCCAAGGCACTTCCACATGTTCGGGCCAATAAAGGAGTTCCTGGGAGGCCAGCCTTTCAGGCTTGAACCAGACACTCTGATCATGGCTCAAGCATACTGAAAAAATCTGATGATTTCCAAACACAAGTGAAATTCTTGCATAAGTGCTTTAGTGAATCAGGGGATTACATAAAGAAATAACGGAAATTTTACTCTCATGATTGTGTTCTGGTATTCTGCACAAACAAAAGTCCCAGTTTGACTTGAACACCTCTCATACTTGATTGTTTTATATTGTATTATAAATTTTATATTTTGCCTAGACTTGGCTTTTGGTGAAAGACAACATAGAAGATTACATACTGAAGCACTAAACTGAAGAATAAGTTAAAACTTCTTTATGCGTAGGAAACTATGGAATCTTTAGCGACATCTAAATCCTAATCAGTATATCCTGTACATTATCTGCCATTATGTCTGCTGGTAATTTTATAGAACGTCAATTTCCAGACATGTGCAACCACACTTTCAGAGATACTTAAATAGTCATCCTTATTTTATTTGAGTTATCAAGTTATGAATGTTATTCTATTTTTTCATGTTAAACTATTCCAAAATACCAAGTTTTATGAAACAAAATCTTAAACATGTGGTATACACGGTAAATGAGGGAGTGGGTGGAAAGAAGTTAGCTTCACTTTACCAAACTGTGTTTAAATGCAAAGTTAATAATATGGTAAAGCCAGCTTTGTGTTTATGTCTTGCTATTAGATTGTGACTGAGAGTGAAAGGAAAAGCATAACTCTTTGGTCTCTAGTGGCAGCTTTCTCCAGGGTAACTATTAGAGGTGTGCACTCCAGCGTTCATCGCTGTAGCCACAATAGCCGATGTCCATTCAAAGCACAGCTTAATCCTCTCCTGCACACGTATGGGCCATAATTTAAGCTGATTGGTTGCGCTTGCTAGAGGGCATTATTCTGCCCTGTCCACTGTTGTAAATCACACTGACTGGGAAGGAAAAGGAGGGGTGAAATGAAGTAAGAGTATCTGGTTCATTTAGAAAGGCATATCAAGGAATCAGCCAGTGTCTGCTGAACAGACTTATTCACGCTTAACACACATCCCTCACTCCCTTTGTCTTGCACATGCACATGCAGACAGACATTCATTCAAGTCTGTAGTGGTCACTCACCCATGCATTCAACTAATGTTTTAGAGTTGTGACATAAAGTGCTATGGGCTAAAGAGGAGCGTCCGAATGCTTGCTTAGCCTGATTCTGTCACTCTTGCTGACCCGTGTGCCCTGCAGGAGGAGGAAAGCATAGCCGCAAGCTGTCAGCACTCTCGGTTCTACACTGTACCTCACACCAACCGCATTCACTCAGGTATAATCACTAATTGCATTAGCATATTTTTAAGGTGCCATATGGGAAGCTCTGAAAGGTTAGAGTGATCCCAGTGCTGGGTTTGAGATTGTGTGTAGGGCTACAAATAAATCAGCTGGTCAGCAGTGACCCTTTAGAAATGTCCTGATGCTGTCAGTTGGTCATTCTACTCTCAGCTGACCCATAAGGTTAAAGGACGCTTTACTCTATACAATTTTTATCACAATAATTCAAACACACAGCATAGACTGAGCAGTATAGACGATGAATGAGTCAGAGTGAGTGATTCAAACACAGACAATCACAAATGAATAAATACAAAAATAAACAAATAAATGTTAATGGTAAGTATCTCTAAATTACTTTAAATATTGTTAAAAACCAATTTAACTTTTTTATGGCCCAAAATTATTAAAAGAAAAAATAAGTTTAACCATTGTGTTGGAAACGGACCAAGATTTCCCCCATAATGATTTGCTATAAAATATAACTAAAATGTCAGCAATATTCAAATATTTTCTCTTCCATTTTCCATTTGTTTAACATTTTATTTTATTTTTTCTAATATAAACCAGCAGCATGGTGGCACAGTGGGTACCATTGCTACATCACAGCTCCAAGGTTCCTGGTTTGATCTTTAGCTCGACGTATGGGCTGTGCAGTGACTTTCCTCTAGATTCCTCCTACTATCCAAACATATGCAGATAGATAGATTGATTATGATAAACTGTTTCATATGTCATTTCAATTATCCCTACATCATGCCCCTTACCAGGATAATTCAGTTACTGAATGAATGAATCGAGCCAAATGAATTACAATGCAGGTGGTACAGTGCCGTAGTAGTTAGCACTGTGGCCTGGCTCCTCCAGGGTCAAGATTTCAATTTCTCATTCAGTCTGTGTGTGCGGAGTTTGCATGTTCTCCCAATGCTTGGCGGATTTTCTTCAGGTACTCCTGTTTCCTCTCACAGTCCAAAGACATGCAGATTAGTGTCAACTGGCATTCCCAAATTGTCCGTACTGTGTGTGCATGCATGGGCATGAGTGTGTGTGTCAGTGCCCTGAAATGGATTGGCACCCTGTACAGTGCGTACACTGCTTAATGTTCTAAGTCTCCTGGGATGGACTCCAGGCTTCTGTAACCTTGTGTACATAATAAGTGGCATAGAAGGTGAGTGAGTGAATGAATGAACTTACAATGGCACAGCTGAGCACTTGAGCAGTGGCAGCTCATGAACTCTAGTGCAATACCTGACCTGTCAAACTCCTTTGGCAGACTATTATAACAGAATTTTAATTATTCATTCTGACTTTAAGAATGTGAACATGACGGATACTGTCACAGAATCTAACTAATCTAACATCGTACAATGTGGCACCCAATAAACTTATAAGCTGTTGTTATGGCACAATGTAAAGCGGCTGTAAGCCAATAAGAGTGAGGAGGGAAAGAGAAAGTCTCCAGTTCAAACGTGAGACAAAAAGTCATTTACAGAAGTTGAACCACAGGCTCACTCCGAGTGCGAATGTGTGTGTGGTCTCCAGTTAAATCAGTCTAAATTACACAGTGCTCAAATGAGCAATAATCTACACATCTGTCCTTTGGGGTTATTGTGGGTGGTGAAGAGAGGGAGAGAGAGAGAGAGAGCAAGAGAGAGAGCGAGCAAGCATACAGCTCACCAGCCAGCGATTATCCCCTAATTAACACTGATATCTCCCCCATGGACAATGTCCCATCTCATCAGTGAGCTGGCACATCTTAATGTTAGGCGCTAACTGCCTCCTTCACATATGTCAGTCCTCGTTAAGGGACTCCGCTATGTGATAATGCCCTCCCACTTAATGGCTTGTAAAAGATGGTTAACACTCACAATTTGGCTTCTTTAGATTTCATCTTTTATAAGGGAGTAGAGAGGAGATGATGGAGGACACCACAGGGGAACACGATTACATGAATAGCTACATGTGAGTACAGCAGAGAGATTTTTATCACTGGGAGTCACTGGGCAATTCACTGTATGCAGGATCTGTCACCTGTATCAGTCAATTCCACATCTGCTTTAACTTTTAAACATTTGAAACGATTGCATGCTTTATAATGCAATTCATTTCACCATTATTCTGCAAATTAGTCTGTATTAGATTCGAGCGTCTTCATTCATTCAGGTCTTCATGCTGATTTTTTCCTTCATGCCAGAAGGACATTGACAGAGCACATTAGCACCTCTTAAAAACAGTCTTCTCTAACAATCAATAACACTCCTTACAAAGTATAATGACGGTGCCCAAACGTCATTTCTATTTGATGAACAAGTGGTTGAGTGGAGACTTTTAAACGTGGCTCGTTAAATTCATTCCTGCATTAATCCTCCACACTAAAAGCTCTGAAAATCTCCCTCGTTTAATCAGCCACGATTGAGCGCAACATGGCAGGGACAGAGAACAAATGTTCCTTGTGTAGCTCGCGCTGAAAGACATGTCAGTGTTGAGTTGTTCTCCCCTTTCTTTTTCTCACATCCATTCTTATTGTGACAATAAACACACACACATGCACATACACACACACACAAACAGGAAGACTTGATTTCCTGCTTTCCTTTGCTGGTGCATTTGGGCCCTCTCTCTCTCTCTCTCTCTCTCTCTCTCTCCCTCTTTCTCTCTCCACACACCCCACCACCCCCCAAGCTTCGTTGATTGAGGGCTAATGAAAAAGCTGTCCCCAGTTCCGCTGCCTCCCTGTATCCATTAAGAATAATTAGACGGGAACAATTTTGATGCCTGTAACCTCGGCGAGTGTGGCTAATGGTGTTATAAATTGCTCCTTGTCCTAGGCCCTGCTAGTGCGGCGTAGCACGACGCACGATGAGGAGGGTGCTCTACACTTAATTCAAAAGCACTCTGTCAACAGTGCTGATTTGTGTGCTTAATGAGAGCGTTTAAAACAACAAGCGTGGCTCATGCATCCTAATGCCACTGGCAGGAGCGGGTTCGATAAAGAGGCTTGTCCGCCATAATTAGCCACGACAAACAGCGCAGGATTAAGGGACAGGGCCTGCCGCTTTCTAAATGAACCCCGTTAGACTGCTGCTTTTACATTACAGCCTCAAAGTCCCTCGCTCTCCTCACTGTCTGCCCTTGCTTTCACAGATCTCTTTTTTTTCTGTTTTGGTCTTTATTGATAAATATAGAGATTACGTATAAAGCTTGATTAAAGCTTGAAAGTCATGTTGCCTGCGTATTGGCAGGGAGCAAGGTTTTAAATCTTAGTGGGTACCACAAGAACAGAAATATTTGACAATTTCGACCTTGTGGAAACACTAACGCTGGTCCTTGGAGAGTTTTTTTTTTTTTTTTTTTTTAAACTGCAGCTTTTATTTCTAACCCTAAATGTTTCTTTTAAATTACTGATCTTAAGGTTGGAGGTAGATTTTAATCTAGCATAGCATGAATTAACAACATTTAATAATTATTTCAGTGGAGTCCTCATACATAAGGATAGCGAGAAAAAGCATGAGGTGATAGATAGTGAAAAACGCCAATGGAACTCTAAAAGGTATTTTCAGTCTACCTGAAAATGCACGTTGACAAGATTAATATAGCAGTGAAAATTGTAAACTTTGAACTCCTTTATCTCGTACACACATGCACGCTGCACAGACACACACGCTTTGCCTTTGCCAAGGTTTGGTCCACTAGCACGTGCCTGGCAGTGCACAAATGACTTGAGGGGCAGTTAAATGGAGAGGTCGCGGGTTAAATGAACACTGTTGTTTATGAGGATGTGGTGCGCATCCATTTGCATTCTAATCTTCTTTTTTTTTACACACACACACACACACACACACACACACACACACATACCACCACCACCAACAACAACATGCACTTACACACTCTTGCAGTGCCTGCTAAGGGGAAGCCACTGGAGAAGAGAAAGGTTGGTGGATGCTTGCTTTAAATCCCATTATCAAGTTATTTATGGAATTCATGCCCTGACAACCCCAGTGACCTTGTTTTTGTTAAACATGAACCAGACATGATTTCAGCGCACTGCACTGCCTATTAGCTTTTGTTTTCAATAGTCTTAAAATGTCAGCAACTTCAATCACCCATGGGGCAGATCTGGAGATATGGGCTGTAATACTGTCTAACAAACACAGCTCCAGTTATTGCGCACTACCCAAACACACAGTTGTTATTGCCTAGCCATCACACTGACCTCCCCTCATCCCTTCCTTACACATCTTATCAGTTGTACCCTGGTGATCTGTCTATCCATGTGCTGTACTCATGTTCATAATAATGCTCACCAGCTCTGTGACTCACTCAATGCACATTTGTTTAAGTACTAGTTCAGGGTGTTGTGTTGTTGCTTAAACATTTGGCTTTCTAATGTTTATTAATTTTTATCCACCATAGCTTCCATTTTAAGGTCACTATTTTTTCCTCCAATTTTCATCTGACAGGTTTGAATTTGGTGAGGCAATGTTGGAGACAGGTGACTTCAGATAATCCCACTCATCTACTTCATCTCACCCGGTGTGTTTTCCCCCCTATTGTGTTAGAATTTTCATGCCCTTGTAACCATGTCCAAAACAGTATCTAGCTAGGATATTTGTGTTTTTTTAATAGTGCACAAAATCAGTTTAAGCTTCTTATGCTGCAACTGAATACCGGCAACCCTTTAGCAGTTGTTTTATAATAAATAATTTTGGCTCTATAAATAAATTAAATCAAATTATGCATTTTTTAAACTGACATCTTACATCACTATTCCAGTTTGTTGCGTGTGGCATGTCCTTTACAGCAAAAAGGAAATTGACATTTTTCTGTATAACTTTCTCACCTTCTCATTTGTACCTTGTTTTTATCCTAGTTGTTGTTTATATTGCCAGAGAGACACCAACGCTATCTAATATATGAGGCTCACAGAAGGAGAATAATTTTTGAAAAACATAAAGATGCATGTGTATATACTGTATATTATATCCCTCTTTATATATATATATATATATATATCACTATTTATTTGTATGTGCAAATGTACTTGGCAGTAAAGCTTTTTCTGATCCTATTTAAACTATATACACCTGTTAGTAACTAGTACATGCCATAGTGTAATATACATATGCCTAATCAATTCAGTTTATAATCAGATACTGGCTATATTGGGAATAAATTCCTGCCTCCGACCTGTGTGTGTACAGTTTTGCTCCCTGTGCTTTGTGGGTATCCTCCAGGTATTCTCGCCTCCTCCCATGGTCCATCAATATGTGTTGTAGACTGACTAGTGTTTCTATTCAGGCCTTGGGCCCTGGAATAGCTGCCGGGCTACCGTCACCCTAAATAGGATAAACAATAGGGAAAATTCTGGAGAGAATTCTAATTGCAAGAGTTTTATTTTTGAGCAAGACACATGCAAACGAGAATCTTATTTCACTAGTATAAAGTAGAGTGGTTTATTTAGCTTAGTCTCTCTCTAATCAGTCATAATACTAAAACCATTTACATTAAACCCACCTAGGTTTTAGGTTCCCTTTGTGGGACTGCTCTGGCCAGACGGGCATGGCTCCACAGGATGTCTGGCCTTGTGCTATAGTGTCTGGCACCAGGACATTGTTAGAGGAGCCTTTGGATGTTGTGGCTTCTATGGATTAGACATTTTTGTCTGGCACATCCCAATAGTGCATGATCAAATTGAGATCTGGGGAGTTTGGTGGCTGGGTCAATGGTTCTTAACCTGCTGGGCTTCATGCATGGTAGGCTGTGGTGCACACGGCATTCTGATACCATTATCATGGCCAGCATTTTCTTTTTTTCACTGCTTTGTGCTGCTTTGGCTGTTCTGTTAGATCAGACTGGATGGGCTGGCCTTAAGTCCATGGAGGCAAGGATGAGCCTTCAATGCCCATGTTTCTGTCACTAGTTTACTGGTTGTATATAATTAATGATCAATGTTATTCAATTTACCTATTGGTGTGGCTGGAGGGTGTATAGATTATATACACACAATATTTAAGTCAACGTCAAGCATTTATTTTAATATCAAACACATTTAAAAGACAGAAGGAATACATACAATGGGTGTACGTCATGCATATAAAAGTACATTTCAAATCCCTGCCTGTGGCAAATTTTCATGTTGACTGTACTGAAGTAGGCTGTATCACAGTCTTCGGGCAGAAACAAAGTCACTCGTGTTTTTACCAAAACCTTGTACTAGGCAATAGTGACAGACTGGAGGATCTCAGTGATTAGTGGTCTAATGTTAATGATGCATAGACATACTGATATGCCCACACAGATATTTAGAGCCAAAAAAACATTTCACATTCATATTTTTTTTGTGACATGAGAAATCATTTTGACAGAAATTTTAAACACCTTGCCTCTCCATTTTGCATCAATGAGCACACCTTCACTGCTGTCTACTCATCAGCATGTTTGGCCCACCTTACATACACGTACACACATATAAACAAGAGGATTATTCAAACATCTCTTGTTTTTGACAGGTGAGGAGAGACGCGAGGGACCTGGGTTTGCAAGGCTGTATGCAAAGTTTGATTTCACCTTCAGCAAGAAGCGACAGCGAGTGGGTAATAAACCAATAAATATTCTTCCTCCTTCTGACCCCTGCATGCTCTTGTTACCCTGTTTGCAACACACCCTGGTTATTTCGTATGTTGCTTCATTGCAGTATCACGTGGGGATGGATTAAAAAAAAAAAAAAGACTGGAACCTGGCTACTTACAAGAGTGTATGAAGGTTGGCTCGTTCTATAACAGTCTATTAAGTATATAAGTATTAAGTATATCTAATCTGGTGTAACTAAGCATTCCTAGCTGTTGCCTGCACATACAATTTTAAATAAACATTTAATTTCGCACATACAAACAAAATAACCTAATGATTCTATTCTAAGGCATACATTTTATATTGTGAGTATGGTGTGGTTATATAGAGCTCTGAGCTCTCACCATGCTCTGCATACCTTACATACTGATTACTCCTCCAGAGATGATCTCAGAGCTTGTAGTTACCATGTGTGATACAGGCTACAATCTGCATATACACAACTACTCCTCATTGAGGTTTTCTCTGCTGGCTCAATCGGTACTTCTTCCATTATTCAGAAAGGCTCATGCTATAGGCAGGAGCAGATTAAATCCTTGTCATGTAGCAGAGCCACCACTGAGCTTGCCAAACTGCTCACAGCTAAAACCTAAAGCAGGGAGCAGCAGAAGTGGCTGGAAGCAGGAATGTGGTCATAATGATAGTAACCTCTTTGCGCATGCATCAACCCACGCTTTAGTGGATAGAAAAAGAAAAACAAAAGAAAAACTTTCTCGCTCTGTACTACAGAATGTGAACATTGTTTAACTCCAAACAACTTCTAAAAAATATCTTCTTGTTTTGATAGCTAAGGGTTCACTTCCTAAAATGTTTTTTTTGTCTCGGAAGAAAACACTATGTAATGCTTTTAAGGGCTCAACCAAAGAACTCTTAAGCCTTTAAATCTGCACAAATCCAAAAATTTGGGACTTGTACAGTTTAAATGGAATTTAGGGATTCAGATTCCATGACTATAGTGTTATTGAAACATAATTTCAGATTTGACTTCTAAATCTTGAGGTCACAAGTTATGCATGAATAAATTGTATTGTCCATTTTTGTTAGTAATTGGTAAAAATGCATACTTATATAAACACATGCTTACTTGCATATACTGTATGTAGCATCTACAGTGCCTTTCAAAAGTATTCAACCTCAGCAACCACCCCCCTCTCCCATCCCACAACTAACTGAGTTTTTCAAATATTTTACAGTGTTACTAAACTAAAGAGAAGAAAATATGGATAATATGCCATAAGTGTGCACTAAATATTCCCACAGGTCAACACTGGGTAAGGGGTAGCTCAGTGGTTAAGGCATTGGATTACAGTTTGGAAAATCCCAGGTTTAAACCCCACAACCACCAAGTTGCCACTGTTGGGCCCTTGAGCAAGGCCCTTAACCCTCAACTGCTCAGATGTGTAATGAGATAAAAATGTAAGTCGCTCTGGATAAGAGCGTCTGCCAAATGCCTAAATGCAGGATGGAAACAAATGTTGTCATTCTACAAGTCTTTACCCCTACATTAATTCTGACACAAGAGAATCCGCCTGTGTACAAATAGACACAATCTTAATGTAAATACACCTGTTCCTGGAAAGCTCTAGAGTTTGTTAGAGAACATATCTAAACAAACATTATTATGAGGACCAGAAAACTAACAAAACAAGTCCAGGATTTTTTTTTATACAAAAAAATATTGAAACCTTGAACATCCCGCACTAGAAAATACGTTAATAAGAAATGAAAGAATGTGGCACAGCCGTGACTCTTCCTATTCAACCTCTCAGAACTATCCCATGCTCATGTGGGAATTCCCTCGGAAAAGATTCTCTCCTTATTCCCACTTATTTGGCTTGACCTATCAAGTATTGCCTCTTGACAGACTCTCAATATATGGTAGGCCCACCAATTGAACTAGGTGAACATTTTAAAATACTGTACCAAGAGTGGTACATGGTACTCATTCAGCACTAAGTGACCTACAGGTTTAAAGATTTTTATGGAATTGACTGTAGTGTGTGAGCAGTGACCTGCAGCATGGTGGTGTAGTGGTTAGAACTGTGGCCTCTGGTATAAAGGCTTCTATTCCCACCTCGGTGGGTTCCCACCTCACTAGGTGGGTTTCCTTTAAGTACTCCAGCTTCCTCCCAGTCTGCGTTTTTCCCCCATGCATTTTCAAACTGCTTATAGTGTGTGGCTGATTGTGAGAGTGTGTGCTTGTGTCCCTTATGATAGATTTAAAGCCAATCCAGCGTGCACTCTGCTTCATGCCCTGTGTTAACCAGACTTCCTGTGTCCTGTACCTGATAAGCATTTTGGAGAATTCTTTTGTTACCACATGGAACCGTAGTTCTGCTTCCTTTTACTCAATCTACAGTATAGATGTTCCAGAAGAAAGATCTACATCTGCTACATCTGTGCTGTAAACACTCCAAATCACTACCCCTGACTCCTTTTGACATGTCCTAGCATACAACTGAATTAAGTCCCCTGTGTTCCCCTGTGTCTTGTAAGCCTACGGCAATGCAGGGTTATCATGGACTGCAGTCTATCATCATCTAAACATGTACACAGTGTCACTTTCTCCACTTCTGTATGTCTTCTGCTACCTTACATTTTTATAACATTTCTTTAGGGTCAGATCGACAGAGTCGGCCTTATAGTCTAGGACATTCAAAAATGAGTACTGGCCCAAATAAGAAGCAACAAAATATGGGCTGTGATCACCCCCCCCACACACACACACATTGCATATTTTTAAAATGTCATCCTAATAATTCCGCATTTTACTACATGTACAATTATTTGGTACAATTTGTTGACAAAATTATGAAAAGAAATAAAGAAATGGAAAAGAAAAGAAAAGAAAAACAGAAATCTTGACTTTAATGTATATGTTTCTTACTGTCCACCAGCTCTCTCCCCTCTCCCCCCATCCTGCCTACCCCACCAACTAGTGCTCTCTCTCTCTCTCTCTCTCTCTCTCTCTCTCACACACACACACACACACACACACACTGGTGCTCTCTCTGTCTCTACTCAGCAGGACTGGGGAAGTTCATCCTCATTTAATAATGCATCAGAGACAGGGAAGAATCTGGCCTCACCAGCTATGACCCAGACGCATCCAGCTTCCATTATTTAACATTTACACACACCTTCCAGCCCAACAGTGCCTCAATATTTAATGGCTTAGTATTTCTATTTTTTTCTTAGAAGGATGTGTGTGTGTGTGTGTGTGTGTGTGTGTGTGTGTGTGTGTGCGTGTGTGTGTGTGTGTGTGTGTGTGTGTGCGTGCGTGCGTGCGTGCGTGCGTGTGTGTGTGAAAGACAGTGGGGTGCCTTTTCAATGCCTAGTATTTCCCCTTGCATTAATAACTGTGTGTGTATATGTGAGACAGATTGAGTGTGTGTGTATATATGTTATCATGTCTTTACAAGTTTGATATTTTGATAGAGATTATAAACTCTCAAGGTCTCAAGGGCTATCGTGCGTTTATCAGGTCTTTTATTTTCCTATAGAACTGGGCTGATTTTAATTTCCTTCTCTTTTTATTTTATAGGTGAGGTTGGAGCTTAGACTTATTATGTCAATGCTTTGTAAATTAAATAGCTACACTAAAGGATTAAAAAATAAGAAATAGTAAATACATAACTGATTTCATATGCATGTAGTGTGGTAATGATTAAAATGTAGTGAATTTGCATCAGACAAAATAAGGCATTTTAAGTAGGGTTAATTCATATGAAATAAAAAGGTAGAGTGTATTTAGTTTAATAATGTGCTTCCTGTGTGTCAGGGAATTGGACTACTTATTTACAGATATTTTTTTATTTATGGTAGCATGGGTAATAAAAAAAGACATTGAAGTTCGGGTAAGGGTAGTATGGTGGCAAAGTGGGAAATATTGCTTCCTAACAGCTCCAGGGTTTCCTGGCCTGAGCTTTAGTTACTGTCTGTGTGGAGGTTTGCATGTTATCTTCATGTCTGCAAGGGTTTCCTTTGTGTTTTCTGATATCTTCCTACCTTCCAAACAAAGAATAGGCTCCAGGTCTACCATGACCCTGACCAAGACAACACATATACTGATAAGATGAATGCATGAATGTTGAAATATAAAAAGTCTGCTTGGTTTTCATATTGGCTAAAAATACAACATAACTTCTCATAATTTTTATTTTTTCAGTTTCACAAGGGGTTTGAGAGGGTCAAATTTGAATTGCAATAACTGACCACTGAGGTTCTTTTTTCAGGATGTTTCCTTACAGCAACACTAGATGCTTATGAAAAATGGGCCATGTATAGAAACATCATCAACTGTCTTACTTGTACAGTATATATTTAAGCTGGTTACTTGCAATATGCCAGCATGTTGTACCTTGGCTGATATTCAACACTGTTTTGCGATTCATACACATTGATCATGCTGTCAGTTAATTACCCAATTTTTTAGAAGTCTAAAACAGGGAAACAGCCAGCTCAATACCTTTTGTCTTCTGAAAGCTTTAAATGGATAATAAAGTATTGTGCGAAAGCCTTGGCCACACCTTATTTCTTCATTTTGCTTTCAAAGAGTCTGACTTTCTTCCATTTAAAAAAAAAAGTCTTATGGAAATGTTCTCCAGGCTTCCTAAAGGACTTTTGTGGAACTCAATTTTGGCAAGATTTTGGCTCTCATTTTCAGTCCAGTTTCTGTACCTGACCAGTTTCAGAAGAATGTTTTTGTTCATTAAGCTACGCAGTGACCCATGACACTGACTGCATTTTCTTCTGCTGTCCTGATGTGAGAGTATGTATTCCTGTGCCTTCCATCGAGTTGGCACCCCATGCAGGTTGTACCCAGCCTGGTGCTATAAATTAAATAAGATCAGCATGGATACATAGGATACACAGTAGAGATGAACGATAGATAAATCCCGAAATTTTTTTTAGTATTTTGGTAGCATTGTTACATAATAGGCTACTTTTCAGTGATCCCCCACCCCAATAATAATGATAATAACAATAATAATAATAATAATAATAATAATAATAATAATAATAATAATAATAATAATTATTATTATTATTATTATTATTATTATTATTATTATACAACACTTCTTGAAGTGTTGTATAATTAGAAAATTAAAAAAGAATGTTGTCTGTCAGGGATTACCTTAAAAACATTAGCAAGTCTCCAAAAGAGCTCTGACAGGTTTCCCAAGATGCTTATACATTTACTAGCATATTTCCTTTTAAAACTCTACAAACAGAACATGAAAATGCTATTTAGGTTGACACTTCAAATATTTACTTAGTTTACTTCAGTGCTTTTGTCTGCTATTTGCTGTAGATTTTGTTAACGTAAAAACATTTGATTTCATATCGTTTGACAGCATCTTTGCTTTGCAGCATGTGCCAAAATCCTTTGTACAGTACTGTATAAATGCAGTTGAAAAGGCTGCCTGAATGATATGAAACATTTCTCAGTATTAGTAGACCAATAAGAGCAAACAGTTCTGAGTGAGTTTTACACATGGCAAGGCAATATTTTATGATGTAACTTTCAGAGATATTTTAGCAAGGAGGAACAAGGAAATGAAGGGTATTAAAAAAGGCCACACCTTAAGGGTGGTTTGCTTGTGTTTTCATATTGTGTAATTTATGCAACTGAAACATATAACAGGAACTAGTACACATAACTAAAAAATGTTTGCCTGAAGCTAGCTAGTGAGGACACTACTGGCATTAAAGGTACTCTGATAAAAGCCTTAAGAGCTTTATGACCATGTTTATGCAGACCACACCAATTTATATAAAATAGAGGAAGATGTGGCAGTTCTGTTATGAAGATATTATTGGATGAAGTTCTCTTTAATTCAACAGTTCCATGATCAGTATACATTCATCCTACAAATATAGAAGTGTGACTGGTGTGATTTATGTTGGTATAGAAACAAGTTGTCAGGGATAATATAAGTCAACAATATAAAATGAATATAGTGAATAGAAATCATTAAATTTATAAATAGTAGTGGTCAAATCTTATTGTAGAATAAGTTAAGTATGTGTATATGTTTGTATGTTTGTATGTATGCTCTTTTAACAAAGTTTCTACCCTTAACAAAATGTCAGGAAGTCATGCACCATATTACAGCTAATGTACCTAAAAGTCTATCTAGGAATGTAAATGTAATGTTTACTACATGCTGTAAACAGAAGATTTATATGGCAGCTTTGAACTTTATTTTTGGTTTCATCATTGTTTCAACATACCTGTATGTTCCTCATACCTAAATGACAATCTGTCCTTCGTGCATGCCATTTTTTATACATGGCACATGCATTAACAGTGTCCTAGTGAAGAAAGCCAAAAAGAAAACCCATGTCATGAAATCTGTGTGTCCCAGCTGCTATCCAGTAATAAGAAATACACACCTTAATTAGTAAGAAGTTTGGTCATCATTTCTATTCTGCATACAAAATTATTCTAAAAACAAAGACCAAGTTCATCAAGTTCAAGTTGATGAATTAAAAAAAATCTAATCCACCAATAAACAAATAAAACATCTAAAATCATTTAACACCTACAGTCTATGTACTTGGAACTGTCAGAATCATTATATTCTATCAATTATGTAACACATTGGTGCTTTAACAAACTTGGGCTTTGCTCTGCATTCATATTTATTAGTTTTATTCTCCAACTTTTCCCATACGTCCTTGGTGTCTTCCTGCGGTCTATTCCCTTTCACCTCCTTCCTACCTTCTCTACGTTTGTAAATGCAGGACATTGTATTATTAAGTAGAGTGGAAAAAATCCATCCTAACAAAAGAAAGCAGATGAAATGGACATTAACTGTTGACAGCACCATGAATGACAAGGCTGCTGGGAGCTCAAGTAACCTCCCCCATTTCTGTAGCTATCCTCCATTTCCATTTCTCCTTCAGGCTTTCTCACTCTTTAGGCCCCAGTGTACCCCCCTTTTCTCCTTTTCTCAAGGAATCCATTTCACATAATTAAAGATGCTTAAATGAAATGGCCCCTCTGGAAAAGTGGCTTTCAGCAGTGAGAGAGGGAGTGCCTCAAGGAGCCATCCTCGGCCCTTACTCAGATAGCACACCATAGGGCTTTGCCTCAGCACCGATCAATATCATCTCCGTTATTAATATCAAAAGCATATTACTTTGTTTTGCGTCTGGCAGTGTGCCAAAGCTCCAGGGTCCTGCCTGCTGCTCCCCCCTAGCCATTTACCAGGCCTATAATTTACTTTGGTGAGTTTTTAAGGTATTGTTTTGTCAGGGTCAATCAGGACTGAGTAACAAATGATCCCGACAGAGTGGTGGGGAGCTCTATCCATAAGTGGCGCGCATGGCCAAATTCATTTTTGAAAGTTTTATGTCAATTATTCCTGTCCTTGACTGAGAGGAATGAGGATGTTGAAGTGGGCAGGGTGGAGGTCGAGAGAGACTGACGGCCTCCGTGCCTCTCTCTGAGCGATGAGGTAACAACACTAACAGCTGTCCGTAGACCGGAATTAGACATGACGCTATCTTTAATTGGTGTATTGAATTAAGGGCCTGCATAAAGTCCATGTTAAGAAACAAAAAATATTGTGCACTTAAAGGAAAGAAGGCATTGATTTTCTCTGATGCGTTTACCTCATACAGTTGGTCCACCTCAGAAGGGCTGGGGATGTGTCCAGTGTGATCAGACACCACACCCCCCAGAAATTATATCACAGCATGGCTAAAGAGCCTCTTGCTTGGATTACTGAAGTTCTTTGTGGAATATATAATATACAGTATTTATACAGTATAATACCAAAATAAGTGAATGTGATCTTGCTGAAGGAACTGTGTTGGCGTGGAGCCAAACAGTGAGCTGCCAAATACAGTGGTTTTGTCTTGAGAACTTAATGTGGGCTTCTAGATCCTTTGTCCTCTGTCCCATCGCTTATCACATTAGGGTGACATTTGACAAAACTCACTGTAGTGGAATATCCAGCCCTCCCCTTATCCCTGTACCCCCCACACATCTTACCCCTCAAAGGACGGATAAAAGGTCTCACCCCAGCAATAACATATGAATTTTTCAATTAGAATAAAATATTAATTAGCAAGTGGTTGTTTTTAGTGTCACATCTGTTTTGTTCTTGCTTGCCTCCAATTCACGGTTTTACTTTTTTTTGTCTTGATTTACACATTTTTTGGGTAATATAAAGTTCTTTACAACAGAATCGAAAATACAAACAATCATCAGTCTAACCATTATGGAAGGTTTGATTTGGTCCCCAACAATCAGGGGTCACAGCTTGTTTCACACCTCATATTGATGCCTCTTGCTGGGGGCTCATGGGTGGTTGAAGAACCAGGATAGGTGCTAATTTATGCTTCTGTATGGGTGATTTGTGCCAGGTGAAAGCAACAAGGCGAAACCACACAGCAAACACACAGAGATCACCTCGTCCAAATGTGAGAGGTGAGAATAAAGAACGACATTCCGACATGTGAATAACATCAAACCAGATGCTGAAAGAGGTGAGTTGGCCGGAGGCAGTCTGTTTGCGAAGGGAATAGTTGAGCTAACATGATAGAAACGAGCTGTTCCTTCACAGTGTACCCTCCAGCCAAATCACTTCAGCTAAGTCTTCAAATGGGAATAGAGAAATATTTTAACTCTGACAGATCTTACAGGAAAAAGAGAGGAACACAGATCCTTTTTTTATGACAGTTAAAAGTCCAGTTATTACCTGGTTGTTGCTTTAAATTTAAGCTATCAATAATATATCTCTTGCATTAATAAATAAAAATATATCCTAAATAAATGCATTATAAATGCTTGTGATTTAAATTGCCTAGAGTGGATGAGAGCACATGTACTGACTGTTTATGATGAATCTTAATGTACATAGTGTTGTAAGAGAATTTACTTGGTGCAAGTTCTGAGTCAAATGAAGGGCAATAACGTATATATATATTAGTTAATTCCCATGCTTAAGTCAATCTTGTGTATATCATATTATGAAATAATGCCTCTACTTCATACGACTTCTTTCTGGAACTGTCAGATGTGAATGTGAAAAAATATAATAAATGTTTCTGAACCTGTCAGCTAAAGTTACATTCCATTAGATGAAGTAAATACTCTAAACTACAGAACATAAATGAATGAGCTCATGCACTAATCACTCAGGTACACACCCACCATATACACACACAGGAATACCACCCTTTTCCATTCTACATGCTTCTGCCATCTCACTCCCACGAGACCAGCGAAGCTCTTTGTTCACTTAATTAAGCATTTATCTCCTTCAGTATTTATTTGATTTACCCGCTTTTTAAACAGGCGTTCAAACAATCTTTAAATATGGTGGTGCTTTTAAATAGTTCATAGGCTTACCTCTCCTCATTAACCCTCTTTAGGAAAAAAAATCATTAGCAGCTCATTAAATCATATTGCCGCAAATATCAATACACTGTTCGGCTGTGATGAGGAAAGTGGTGAAAAGTCATAAATCTCTTACCCATCAAAGAGCCAGTATTCACTGATACTGCACTGAGGGCACTGGCCCTGAGTCATGGATGAGGGAAAGGTTAATAAGTACATTTTTTTCTGGGGATATTTTTATTTATTGTTTGGCTAGGGTCTCCTTTCAAAGGGCTGAAATGAGGACTAAGGAAATGATCTCATCAGTCATATAAAATGCTTTACTGTTTAGTAACAATCCTGCACGTTTAATACCCTGCTATCAAATTAGGATTTCATTGTAATTTTTTTGCACAGTTTCTTTGGGAAACCTGTAGATAGAAATGCTCTGTGTTTTCATGAAACTGAAAAACAATAGAAGAATGTGCATGCTGCTTCGTCTTGTTGTCTTCTACACCTCTTCTGTACATCGGAAAATGTAATGCCACTTCTAGTGTGTGAATAGAGTATTGTCATGGCATTGTATTTGGATTGTGTATCTAAATATGTTTGCATTTTCTATACCAGAGCAACACATAAATGATCATTTAACAAATTAGTCTGTGCAGATCCAAATAAAGAACTTTGATTTGACTTTAGTGAGATTTAAGTATGTAATTTTGTGGTTTTTATTTTATAAAAAAAAAATTGTCTATTTATCCTGGGGGTCAGCACATCTAACTATTTGATCCACAACATCTGGCGAAAGTTTTCTTCTGAATGCCTTTCTTGTTGCAACCCTGCCATTTTCTAACCTGGCTTGAGACCGTTATTGCCTTTGTTGGTTTGTACAGAGTGTAGCGTTAAGGGTCTTACTCAAGGGTCCAACAGTGGTGACCTGGCAGTGATGGGACTTGACCCCCCGCAAGACCCCACCCCCCCACCCCCCACAATCAGCAACCCAGCCCCAATTAGCAAGCCAGAGCTTCAACTGCTTGGGTCTTTAATATAGAATCAGATTTTAATACCATTTAAAGTAAATGAGCCTTTCTTTCCGAGTATCTCTTACAGTATATTAATGTTGTGATTAGAAACCACAAGGGGGTTAATCAGCTCTGAGATTGTAATTCATCACACTTTCATACTGTCATTGAATTTAATAGAAATTAGATTTATGTGATAATATTTTGTTTATCAGAGCAATGCTGAATTCACAATTCTGATTAGTCAAAAACTGTTCTATTTTTCTACTATTTTTCTTTAATTAAACAGCTGTGACGGTATCTTTGTTTGCTAGACAAATAACTGGTTTTGAATTGCAGTATGGCCTCATTGTAACTTGTTAATATTTCTACAGCCACAACTCACTCAGGCACTTGCACAGATTTTTTAACAATTTTTTAATGTGTGTAATGATTTATGTGCAGCAAATTTCAATGAAGAACTGTTTATTTAGGATGTTTGGAAGGAGGCTCCACTTTGAGCGTTTGTGTGTTGTAAGATTCTGAAGGCGTGATAACAGGAATTAACTTGTTTTACTAATGTTGCACAACATTACAGGCAACTATAAATAGTTTTATTTTTTTTAACAAGTGACAAATGACATGTGTGATGTCATTATTTACTTATTTTGTGCACTGTTAGCATTGACAATTTGCTCTGGTGTAAAATGGCGAAAAACTTTCAGGATGTGCTGGAATGGAAAAAAACAACAACTCTCATTTGATATCCAGCCACATTATACTAACATTGATTATTTCCTATAACAGCATGCCTCATTGTGTTTTATTCATGATTTTACACACCACAGCATAGGATACTGTTTGATAGCTACCATTATAGCTAACATAATTTTTATGAGTACTGAGGACAAATATGAAGAAAGACAACGAAACAACCAGCATTAGACACTCAATTGCCAGTTTATTAGATACATTAGGTGTCTCATTCATTTATCTTGTATCACCTACACTGTTTAAGCATTCATTCATCCCTATCCAGTAACTATTTCATCTTGGTCAGGGTCACAATGGATGTGGATCCTATTAATACTAATATTTTACACACACTTATTTACACAATTTGTATTTTCTTAACTCAGCCTCATCTGTTGCTATGCATCCACCCTAGTTTAGCTGGTCCATTAACAGAGAGGAATCATCATAAGCCCACCTCTGAGTGGATATTATTTGGTTGGTTAATCATTTTCACCACAACAATGAAACATCAGCTGGTTTCTGTGTCACAAGCACAGCAGCAATGAACTTTCTCAACCCTGTAGGCGTACAGAGACATTTTTCTTTCCATGCAAGTTGTGTTAATTATAATCTAAACTTTAATTAGGGTCCAGCTTCTGACTAGAGCAATTATTTGGGTCATCATTTCCTCAACCCAGCAGTGGCCCAGAGATTTTTTTTAAGTCCCAGCAACCCTGCTGAATCCGAGTCATTCTTACCAGCACAGCACGCTAAAATGCCACTGTCACTGGTGTCACTGGTTGACCGTCAGATTTACATTCGATGCACGTCCATAACACGCCAAAACTTCTAACAATAGCAAAATTTGATAATCATATTCAATAAAGCCGATTAATCATCACATTCAGGTGAGTATGCTTCATCAAGATTCAGCGCACATTAGGACTGCCCTTCCTGTTGAGGTCAAGAATCTAACAAACATGAATAAAACTTTTCCACCGTCTATCATCTAGCTCTTCATTATGCCATGTGCAGACTCGCTCTCTCTTACGCTCTCTCCTCTTTGTTGCCGTCTCTTTCTCTGTCTCTTTCTCAGGCTCTCAGGGAAGATATATGCCAGTATCCAGGTAGAGCGGGCGAAAGAATCAATAGTGCCGCTGTTTGAAGTTTTCTGAAAGACTTCCTGAGGAAGACGCTCTTGTCAGGCTGATGGATAAGTCAGGCACGGAGGCCTGGCTTGGCCCAAGTGCGGCCTCACCTTTTTAAGTGGGGCCCTAATAATAAAAGGCCATGAATAAAACATCGGGCAGTGCGGCGCAAGCTGCATTAGTGCTGCCACCCTGTTATAAATGATCCCTGTGCCCGGCCGCCATCCCAGTAAAAGCCCACAGCATCACTCTAAAGAGGAGGGAAGTGAGAGAGAGAGAGATAGAGATAGATTGATATGCATCTATATTTATTTATTTTTATGTTTCTGTGCTGGGTAAGAGGAATAAATAAGTAAGAGAATGCAGTCGGCTAGAGGCGACAATTGTTCATTTGCTTTCTCAACCCTGACTCTTGGGTGGCGTGTTCGTGTGTGTGTGTGTGTGTGTGTGTGTGTGTGTGTGTGTGTGTGTGTGTGCGTGCTTGCGTGTGTGTGTGTGTGTGTGTGTGTGTGTGTGTGTGTGTGTGTGTGTGTGTGTGTGTGTACAAGAGAGTGAGAGAGATAGAGAAAAAGAGGTATGTGATTAGCACAGTGGAGTGATTATGTCTCTTGAACTGCAGTTGCAATCTGCTCTGAGCTCAGAGGTGACTTTGAACATAGATACATACCTGATGGAAATAGTCTCACACACACACACACACACACACACACCACACACACACACAGCTGCTGATACTCTTCTTCTACTTTCAGCTCATTAGCACATTTTTCAGTTAATGGGATCTTGACGAGGAACTGTTTCATAAGTAATTTTGAGAAATAAACATCATAATTCTTCACAATTATTTGTGTTTCAAGTAAAAAAAATACTTAGGTGTGATTTGCACAAATACCCATAAGACTTTTGAAATGTCTGCTGTGGTTTCAAATCTATTATCATCACAATCTGTGCTGGATGTTTTTCTCATAGCCCATGGCTCTCCGCACTCCCACAGGTGAAACAGAAAGCAGGCTCGAGCGAACTATCACACAGGGTCATGCTGTTGGCAAGAAGGGGTGAGGAACCTCTTGACCTTTTCAGCTACGGATACTGTAGAGAAAGGCTTTCTATTGTTGCACAGGTGTCCATCAATCTCTCTGGGGCCAAAGGTCAAATATAGCCATGAGGACAAAACTCCAAACAATCAGTTTAGATTCTGTGGGTGGGCTCTATGATGGCCAAGCATTTTCACTATGATTTCTTTGCGAGGTAATTAAAGTCGTCCAGTCCAGTGATAATCAGTCAAATTAAATAAATGAATTATGTGATTTTGTTTTTCATAACATTTGTGCGCTGCTGTTACAACTATTACTATTGCTATTAGTATCACTGCCATTACTATTACAATTATAATGCAACACTGGTATTGTTAGTACTATCAATAGTATTATTAACATTATGACTACTATGAGTACTATTATTATTATTATTATTATTATTATTATTATTATTATTATTATTATTGATCGTAGTGATGAGGTGAGGGTTACGATGGTGGTGCTCATGATGATGATGATCATGTGTGTACAGAAAGGTACTGTATACTTCTATATGTTGTTCATGAACACATGCATACCATCACTGAATTAGGGATAGTAGAGTTAACAATCCCAGCCACACTGACCCCATTAGTGGACTGCTGTATGTGTTTGTGTGTAGTGTTAACACAAGTGTAGCAGCAGGGGTAGCGGTGCTTTGCTGAATGCTGAGTGCTGGAGGCGCAGCCTGCTCCTGTCTCACACTGACAGCCCCCTGCCGGGACCCTCACCTAACAGCAGACAATGACACACGCACACAAACAAGCACACACACACACACACACACACACACACACACACACAACGAGGCAAATATTATGGCATGTTTGCATTTAAACTGAATCAATAGGATCAATTTATAAAAATTGTACCGTACCTTTAATTCAAAAACGTGAGAAGTTGAAAGAACACTAAGATGCGATGTACGTTTTTTCAACAAAATGATTCTGGTTGTCCCACCATGTTTGGCTATGACGCCGGTCACAACTAACTTGCATCTCTGCTATTCTAAAGTACCTGCTAGATTTGTAATCTTTGAGTATTCCATGCAGCTGGTTTTAAACAGACAATAACATTTTAATTTTCTTCCATTTATTTGAAAAGTTTTTTTTTTTTTTGTCTTTATCTGACTGTTGTTTTGATTATGCATTCATCCATCCAGGAAACTCTGTAGTCCAACTATGGACCGTGGAGGTTATTAGTGACCATAGGACCTGGAGGTGCAAGGCAACAGTGTTAATCACTAGGCCACCGTGCCACCCAAGAGATTATATATGATGGCAAATGGCAAATAATATATCTGAAAGAAATACAGAAATACACATATAATGATGCCTTTATCAATGTTTCTTCTTGTCTACCTAACTGTAGAATAATAACACCTGTGTGTAACTTTATTTCCATAAGATATTCTAAAAAACTTCCTTGAGCCAGCCTGGCCTTGTATTGTCCTGAGATCATCTGTAACATTTCATTCTCCATTGTGTAAAGTTTTTAGACTTAGTTTGTACAATTACTGCAAAAGACTTTACTCAGATAATGGTTCTCGGTGAAGGAAAATGTGCAATGCTGTACACCATGAATCTGTCTATCTCGCTCTATCTGTCTCCCTCCTTCTCGTGATCAAGTTGATATTATGTACTTGAGGAAAGTCTTATGTCTCATCTATACATTTTTGAAAATTAAAAAAAGAACATTATGGATTGACACAGACTGTAGAGGTGTCCTTGAGCTCTGTTCATTGCAGTATCGAACCTACATATTGATAAGACAAAGAACCTTTGCTGAGGTGGGACTGACCACACCGGGCAGGGTAATTAAGTTTAGTGCTGTGATATCTAAATGCAGGTGAGGAATGCAGCCACTGCGAAACTGCTGAATCTCACATTCCTGCTTATCACATGGTCAGTGCTGCTGGACATCAATTGTTAAACCACAGTAAAAATAATTGTGTGTGTGTGTGTGTGTGTGTGTGTGTGTGTGTGTGTGTGTGTGTGTGTGTGTG